>NC_045546.1:17529166-17744166 GCF_009769535.1 Thamnophis elegans | reverse complement strand
GACTTATTCTCCAAAGCTTCAGAGAGCTTTAACAGGAGAGGGAACAACTAGCAATTAAGGAGAACTGTTCTAGTTGTGAGAACAATTAATTGATGGAATAGCTTGCCTCCCAGAGTTGATCATCACTGGATGATGAAAAATAGACTGGACAACCATTTGACTGGTATAAAGTTCTTGCCTTTGAGCAGGGGGTTGGACTAGAAGATCTCTGAGGCCCTTTCTATGCATTGTCTGAATATTGTATTTTTTTACAGGGATGGAGAATGGGGAGAGGCTGTGAAGTGTTCCAACGGCAATTTAATGTCCTTTATGCTCAAGGTGGAAGAATATCAAGGATTATTTGATGATACAGCAGTCAATAATATTAAGTTCACTTGCCAAGATCAAGAAGTGCTGCGAGGTTCTTCAAAAGCTAAATGGGGTACTTATGGTGAATGGAGTGCGCCCTGCGACGTTGGGGCCATATGTGGTGTCAAGACCAAGGTTGAGATGCGAACTGAGAAGAAAACTGATTACACAGGGCTTAATGATGCACGGTTTGCCTGCTGTGATTGAAACCTAGAGGATTCATCATACAACTACAACATCTGCATTTTAAACTTTGCTGATGTGTTACTGAACTACATTTGGGTGTATGCCTGTATAAATAAATATATATATTAAAAAAACCACACACACTTTGCAGTTGAAATTGAAAAAAGTTGCAAGTGTCTTTTTAAAAAATTGTGTCTCCTGAACTTCCCTCACAGTATGCTATGATAAGTTCTCTGGGAACTTCAGCTACAGCAAATTCATTGAAAGCGAGATCCTGAACCAATGGGGAAAAGGGCATGGTGTCATATTTGTAAACAAAATATGTATGATATACCGTGTTTTCCAGAAAATAAGACAAGGTCTTATTTTCTCTTGACCCCTGAAATAAGTTTGGCTTATTTTGGGGGAGGTCTTATTATTTTTGAGGTGTAGGAGGCAGCGAATGTGGTCACCTCATGGCTGCTCCTGTGTTGCAATATTTTCAGGGAGGGCTTATTTTCAGGGGAGGGCTTATTTTAGTGCATGCCCTCAAAAGCCCGATTGGGCTTATTCACCGGGGAAGTCTTAGAATCAGGGAAACAGGGTAGTTACCATTACTGAAGCTTGGTGAGATGAATTCTTGTCTGGAATGTACTGATGGTAGGATACAAACAATTCAAAAGAAACAGACCTAAAAAAGAAGAGGTGGAGTTGCATTATAAATGAAAGATGGCTACATCTGTACAGAAATCCACAAAATCAAGGATGAAAACCTCCTAGAATCCATGTGGGTCAATACAAAAGGGAAAAAAAGAATGACATTGTTATAGGCATATACTACAGGCCACCCAACCAAGCAGAAGAGATAGATTAACTTTTTACTATTCAATAATGAATGTATTTAGGAAACATACCACAGTACTAATGGGAGACTTTAACTACCTTGGAATCAACTGGGAGATTAAACAGATCCTAACCAACATAGCTGACAACTTCATCACCCAAAAGATAGGAGGAGGGAACTAGAAGAAAAGCTATACTGATTTAATTCTTACTAAGGAAAGAAGTGATAGAAGGAATTGAAGTTGCCAGAACTTTGGGTGAGAGTGACCACATCCTATTGAAATTCAACATAATGAAAACACAAGCAACAGAATATAATCCAGCCAGTGTCTTAAACTTTAGAAGAGCTGATTTTAACAAACTCACAAAGAGCTTAAGAAAGATTCCAGGGTGTTTTCTTTTTTGTGGGAAATGGGCCCAAATGGGTCTTTGAGTGTTTAAGATTGCAGACCTCTGGTATACGGTCTCCTGCTTGAGCTGCGGGTTGGATTAGAAGACCTTTAAGATCACTTCCAGCTCTATTCTCATTGACTGAAAACACAAAACCTGGGTGGGCATGGCCAACTCGACATCACTTACTCCCACCCATCACATGACCCCCCCCTAGCCATGCCTACCCAGCTGGTCATTAGGGCAGAGAACTGGTTGTTTAAAAAAACACCAGGAAACCACAAAACCCTTCTGACATTTCTCTGTCTCTCCCCCCTCTGTCTGGTATCTCTGTGTCTTTCAATGTCTCTCTCTCTCACACACACTCTATCTCCCCCTCCCTCTGTATCTCTCTCTGTGTGTGTGTGTGTGTATCTAACTCCCTCCCTCTTTCTCTGTCTCTTCTCTCTCTGTCTCTCTGTCTCTGTCTCTCTGTCTCTCTGTCTCTCTGTCTCTCTGTCTCTCTGTCTCTCTGTCTCTCTGTCTCTCTCTTCTCTCTCTGTCTCTCTGTCTCTGTCTCTGTCTCTCTGTCTCTCTGTCTCTCTGTCTCTCTCTGTCTCTCTGTCTCTCTGTCTCTCTGTCTCTCTGTCTCTCTGTCTCTCTCTCTCAAAGCTGAGGCTGGGGCTCTTTGCTACTCCTTTTCTTTCTTCTTTGTAACTTTTCAGAAATTTGGGCTGGCTGAGGAATGAGTGCAACCTGTGGCGGAGGTTTCCCCCAAAACTATCCTCCTCCTCCTCCTCCTCCTCCTCCTCCTCCTCCTCCTCCTCCTCCTCCTCCTCCTCCTCACCCTCCTTTTCCTCTCAGATGCCACTGGACAGCTGTGGCAGGGCTGGGAGGGTGCACATGAGCAGGAAGACCCTCCTCAAGAGAGCAGCCATGCTCAGCCAAAGTGCAGCAAATGCGCATGCAGCGAGCAGGTTGGCCAGATGACGACGGAGTGTCTTTGGCGAGAGCGCTCTGGCTTTCTCCAAACCTGAGCCCCAGAGTCGGCATGCAAGGTTTAGCAGGGCCAGCCCCCTTCTTCCACTGCCCTGAGCCTCTTTACTTCTCCAGCAGAGTGGTGCTGGTGGCAGCTTTGATTGAAAAGCATCTGGGTGGTGAAAGTCCCAAGTGCAAGGTTTAAAGCCATGGCTGCGCAATGCATACCTGCCCTTCTTTCCATCGTCCCCTCCTCTGGGATCCCATTCCAACCCTGCCAGCCCTCATGTTAGCGAGGGCATCATTGGTCAGGGCTGGGTCAGCCAGTGTCTTGGAGTGGAGAGCAATCAATGATCAATCAATCTTTATTGATTAGCCCTTGGGCCATATCAAAATCCCCAAACAGTGTCAACACCTCGCAGAGACAAAAACTACAATTTAAAATGTAAATGGAATAAAATACAATTTAAAATATAATCAGAAGAGAATGCAATAATTTAAGATACAAATTAAACATACTTGAAATTATATTACAATGTCACCCCTACGTCTACCCCAGTGGTGGGTTTCAAAAAATTTTGGAACCTCTTCTGTAGGTGTGGCCTGCTTTCCGGGTCCACTGGTGGAACCTCTTCTAACTGGTTCGGTAGATTTGATGAACCGGTTCTACCGAATAGGTGCGAACTGGTAGGAAGCCACCTCTGGTCTACCCCGTCAAGTGGTCTTTCCTACAATCTACCGCGTTCTGCTGCACCAACTTTGTCCTTATTTCCATCAACTATACAGTAAATTTGGCAATCCATTTCACCAACTGCAAATTAGTCAAAACAGTCAAAATGCTGTCTGCTTACTCCTTCCCTCAGTTTATTCATTGATGATATCTGACCAGATCTTTCTGTCTAACAACCAGTCAATATTACCTGCGGCTTTTCTGCCTGTTCCGCCACAATAAGATTGATCACGGAGTTCAACTTTAAACACACCTCTTCAAACTGGTCAAAAATGGCCAAGACTGTCTGAGAAGTGAGCATGCTGTGTTGGCTGATAAACTCCTTTGTACTATCACTTAGCTGATTTTCAAGCCCTAAAACTGATCCACTGTAGTTGTGAAGCTCTAATTCTAGTCCCTTATCCTAGCATGGAGCTGACTCACTTAAAGTTGCTGAGTCATTTGTCTTCCGAATAGGTGGAGGGATTTGCAAGCCTCCCAGCAGGCCTCCCAACTGAATCTCTTCGGCCTGCACCTGCCGATCCCATTCCGGGGAAAAATCCCCAAGCAGTATCAAAACCTCGCAGCTGGCTGGCTGGGGAAGGGGGGAGGATGCACCATTGATGGAATAAGCCGACAGTATCCGTCGATTCTCTGCCACCCTTGCATTCCAGTTCCACCTTCCTTACTACTTGGTGAGCACTGTGCCACTTTTCTTTTGTTCCCCCTGGGAGAGGCCATCCCGAATGTCCCAACTTATCCTCCTCCATAACCCCCTGCCCTGTGGAGAGCAGGCTGTGGGTCTTCCCAAGTGACCGAGGCATGCCCAGCACCAACAAGGGCCAGAAGAAGATCCAGCAAGAGATGAGGCACCGGAGAATCAGCCCCAGCCACTTCTCCTTCCCCCATCATTCCCCTTACCTTCTCAGGTCAGATGAGGAGTGACTGGGAGGGGAGGGTGAGGGGTGGGGCCAGCCAGTGGTGGGTTGCCAACACCTGCCCTATACCATTTCAGTCAAATGACTGTCCAGTCTCTTCTTAAAAAGAGTGATGAAATACCCAAAACTTCTGAATGCAAGCGGTTCCACTGGTTAATTGTTCTCACTGTTAGGAAGCCTCTCCTTAATTCCAGGTTGCTCCTCTCCTCTCCTTTAATCCTTAGTTTAAAAACTAAGTCTTTAATCATCTTAGTTCTATTTTGTACTTTTTCCAAAGTCTCAACATCTTTTTTGTAATGTGCTGACCAAAATCAGATGCAGTATTATAGGTGGTCTTACTAAGGCTTTATAAAGTGGTACTTATACTTCATATGATTTCGATTGTATGTCTCTGTTTATACAACCAAGGATTATATTAACTTTTTTGGCTGCTGGATCATATTTAAGTGATCGTCCACTAGCACTTGTTTCTGAGCTAGGTTTCATCTAATCTGTACCTTTGGTTACTCCCATCTAAGTGTAAAACCTTGCTTTTCTCCCCACTAAATTTCATTTTGTTGATAGGGCTCATTGTTCAAGTCTGAAAAGATTTTTTTGGATTCTGAGCAATATAGTATATTTTAATCCAAAGTTTAGTTGTCCTCCTATTGTCATATCCAATCAATTTGCAACTCAGTTTAATTATCATGTATAAAAGTGAATCACAAACCTCTGCTTTACAACTCTTCCATATCAATTTCGTATTTATCCATATTCCATATATTTTAACCTTTATTTAGCTATTTTTCCATTATCATATTCAACCAGTTAGCAACTCCATTTTATTGTCATATTTAGGAATAAAGCCTTATCTTAGATTTATATTTTCCCAAATAACAGTTTCTAGTTGTCTGATTTTTCCCTAGTAAATCTTTTGTCCCATTTTTCTGTTCCTGCTTCTCCCTTTTCTTTGTTTTGATACATCCACTCTCTTCAATTTTCACCAGGTGACTATCAAAAGGATATTTTATATTTCTCTTTGTTGGGGCATAATCTCCTACTTCAATTTTCCTTATGCCACTAACAACCCCCAAGACCTCTTTTGTCTGCTTTTTATTCCCTTTTGTTGGGATACCTCCCCTTTTTACAATTTTCCCTATACCACTGCCAAGACCAATTGAGTTTTTTGTCTGCTTTTTATTTCCTTCCATTTCTACCCCTGCATTGTCTTGTCCCCACTTCTTTTTTGAATTCTTCTTTAGATATCTGCTTCTCTGAGTTCAGAATTCTATTTAGGCTTGATTTTAATGATTTATGCATATATTTTTTTAGAATTTCACGTAGTTCTTCAAATTCCCAGTTTTTCATGATGTTCCAGTTCCAAAGTTAGATAGTTATACAGTTGTTATTTCAAAGTTCTGATCCACCTTAAATTTATCTACTTCAGCTGCTGTGGGGAAGAGCAATGGGAGCCATCTTGATCTTTTGTTCTTCCTTAATGTCCAGTTCCAAAATTGCAGTTAGTTATACAAGTCTTATTTCGAGGTTCTGGTCCACTTAAATTTAGTTAGTTCAACTACTGTGAAACTGGAAGAAAAGCTCTAACCATTGCAACCAATTCTACATGGGACAAACTTCACGTCAATTAAAAACCAGGATTCATGAACACTAGCTGGCAGTTAAATGCCATGATCCCAAATCCTTAATTTCTACCCATGCCAACACCAAACAGCATCAATTTAATTGGAGGACACAAAAATCATCAGCTATGCTACCACCCGCCATGCTCGTGAATTCATCAAAATCTGGCACTCCCCAAGTAAGACCCTCATTTGACACACCCACACTTGAAGCCCTTATAAACAGAAGAACCTTGACATCCAGAGGTGGTATTCAGCAGGTTCTGACCAGTTTTGGAGAACCGGTAGTAGAAATTTTGAGTAGTTCAGAGAACCGATAAATACCACCTCTGACTGACCCGCCCCATCTATTTTCTGCCTCCCGAGTCCCAGCTGATCAGGAGGGAATGGGGATTTTACAGTATCCTTCCCCTGCCATGCCCACCAAACCATGCCAGTCACGCCCACAGAACCAGTAGTAAAAAAAAATGAATTCCACCACTGCTGACATCACATAAACTTTGCTGAAGATCTTATCTAAGCTGTTAACGAAATGTTCAGAAACCAACCCACCAGCTCAAAGAATGAACCTTCATCCTCCAGATATTCATCACTATTGCAAAATGAGATAACTTTGTCAAAGAGTAGGCCTGGTTGTTCCATTAAGTGTGAAAAAAAGAAGTGATATTTGCCTATATTCAGTGTCAGAGTCCCTGTACTTGCGACGGCAGATTTTGGAGGAAAATGTCAAACATATCCAGCTTTTTTCCCCCCTGATTTTGTCTCTAGGGAATTTATTAACCCAGGGGGAGGGGAAGCCCACAGAGCAGTCTGGCAATCTAACTTATTCTTTGGAAGTCCAAGGATTGTGGGTTTACCTTTCCTTTAACAGGTTCTAAAGTGATGAGAGAGCAATCTGCACAATGTAAGTATTCCCTGGAGTAGGTGAAGAAATGGGTCATTTAAGGGAGGGCCAAGCAAGGTATAGAAAGCAGACCATGGTTTCTGGGATTCTTTTCACCCCCTAATAGTATTATTAAGGATGATTATTACGGGTGAGGGAGATGGCTTAAAACAAAGTTGACAAAATGTTAAAGCTACTGCTCCACCATTTCTTTCTCGGGATATAGTATCTGAATTTTTTTGTCTCTGTAGTTTCTGGCTGAATCTGGACCATTTTTGAACTTGATATTTTCCCCTAACACACCCAATGTGTAGTCCTATTCTAGTCAGGAGACTGGAATTGGAATGGGAGCACACAAAAAAATATATCATTCTTTACTTGAGAAGCATGCATGACTTTTTGTGACATTGGGGGGGGGGGAACTTGACATTTATATAAAATTTCACATTTATGGGAAGTCAAGCGAATCGCAAACAGACTCTGGTGAGGGAGATTTGGGCTATGAGAAGGTCAACAGCAAACAATCCCTTTGGTGATGATGTTTTATCTTTTTCTGAAGAAGTGACCTTTGGAAATATCTTTCCTTAAATAATTGTCCCTTTCTAAGTATTCCAAAGCTGTGCTTTGTGAAGTTGGATAGCTATGTCTTCTTCGAGGTTCAGCTAAGCTGCTATTGCAGCCCATCAGTGTGTGCATAGACAGCATATTCCCTGGGACTGCTCCTTAAGGATGAAACAGCCTCAGTGTTTTTAGGCAAAGAACTTGGTTCACATTTTGGAATGTGACCTTTCATATGCTTTGCATAGCCCTAAGGAAAAAAAAACTTCTTGTTAGGGTTTTGGGAGGGCAGTTGACTGTTTAAAGCAGGGGTCTCCAACCTTGGCAACTTTAAGCCTGGCAGACTTCAAGTCCCAGAATTCTGGGAGTTCTGGGCTTAAAATGGCCAAGATTGGAGATCCCTGCTTTAAAGAGTTTCATAATATGTTTTCTTTGTCATGTAAGCTCCATTAAATGCAACAAAAGACATGGGTACCATACTAGGTATCACTGTTGATATGTTCTTTGGTCTCCTCCTTTACATGTTCACCCCAGGTAGCCAACACTATTGATCTAATCTTGGATATTCTGATGGGGTTTCCAAAAGCTTAAAAACTAAGGCTGAAATGTCATGAGCATCAATCTCTATAGAAACCTGTAAGAATTCAGTACGAAATTAAGATTGTAATCTAACACGCACACCCCCCAAAACACCCCACCTCATGATATTTCATCACTCTTTGTGAAATTAAGAGCCTGTTCATTCAGAGACCAGATAGATTTATTGATGTAGTTACTCTGAAATGAAGATCTGGTGTAATCTGCAAATTAAGCATGGATTGATAACAGACATAGATTAGTTATAGACAATTACAATGAGATCTAGCCATTGACTGAAACAGTGATGTAAAATTTTATATCTATTTGTACAAATATGAGAAGCCCATAAGAAGGTCAAGAAAAATTACACACAGAGTGACCTTGTTTTGCTGTGTTTTTATTTTTCATTTTGCTATTGCTATAATATATATTGTGTATCTCTCTGTTTGTGTGTGTATATAATTTTTATTATTTAGCCATGCCTGGGAACCTTGCAAGACTGAGATTTTATGTCACAAAATACCTGTACATAAATTATAGTTGTATGTGCTGTTATGGCCTTTTGCAAACCTTTCACCAAGTCGGTCATAACGAAAAGGCAGACGGTGCAAACATGCTTTCCTTTATCCTACTCAATCAACAAGTAAACAAGATGGTTTGCAAAACATTCTAGTTGAGAATTTTACCACAATCCCACAATAATCATTGCATTGCCAACAATGTAATACATTGGAAAGATGGAAAGATATGGAAGAATACATGAATGGCGTTCGAGTAGTTCAGATTTATTTGGAAGTAATTTTCTTTTTCCCAAGAAAGATAATTCAAAGCAGAGGTTTTCTGTAATGGAACCCTTGGTAAAATTTAAAATGTTTTCATATTTTAAGCCAGGCTGAGTCTCTGGAATTTAGCTGGGTAAAACATGATTAAATAATTAACACTATTCATGTGAAGTGTTCCACTGACACCATTTCTTGTTTCAACGCTTCTTACTTTTAAGGCCTGAAAATATTTTTAACTTGGTTGCAGATCAAATATTTAATTGTACATTTCATATAAATCAGCCTTATATTGTCACTGTTATTTCAAATGCACTTTCAAAAGACTTCTAAGTTGCCATGTTACTGGATTAATGGGAATTTTATTAAAGTGGAAACATTTAAGCCATTTGGGAGTTTTCTATCCTAAATATGTAGCTTTTCTTTTATATTTCCCCAAACAGTGTAGAGTACTTAGTACAGATCTTTAGTAGGAATCAAGCCAGCTACCACCTTTTATTGTTTTAGTTTTTAAGCAAATCATTTTTATAATGGATGTAAGATGATACAAAATGGAGATAGAGAATACAAAAATTTCAGATTTGTGGTTTTGAGTGAGATTCCTTGTTGGTTTTACCAGGCCACTACACGGGTGTCAAACTTGCTGTGTGACATAGCCGTCACGTGATGTTTCACAACATTTTTCCCATTCACAGAGCTGGGGTCATCATGGCCTGCGCATGACACATCCAGCCCACAGGCCACCAGTTTGACATTCCTCCATGACTACAATATAACAGATTCCTAAGAATTGCAGCAAATCATAACTGATTGTTTTCAAATGTTGAAAAACTCCAGGTGCTCACATGCAATTCCCTCATCACACCTCTACTATAGATAAAACAAACAACACAAAATGGTAATCCTGATTAGTGAATGTTTTCTTTCTCCTTTGATTATGGATGCCAGTGATGCACACCCTTACACCAGGGGTGGGTTCCGGCTGCTGCTACTGCCGGTTCACTTAGGGACGCGCTGCTGTGTGTGCATGCACAGTACTAAGAAAAAAAGCTTCTGCGCATGCACAGAAGCAAAAAACAAGATGGCGGTGCCTATGGTGCCACCCAGAGAACTGGTTTGGGGGCATGGCAGGCCGAGTTACTATGTACTCGACCGAACCGGGCTGAACCGGTAGGAACCCACCTCTTGCTCACACGCAAACACAAACATAGACTGTTTCTCTCACTTCATTCAGCAGAGCTTAAGAAAAAGACCTCTAAAAGACCTCTAGCTTCAACCTGCCTTGCCTCAGTTCCTGTCTGCCTCATTCTCCCTACAGAACAGTTACTCAGTCTCCTGGTTACTAAACATAAATGGATGCATCTCCTTGTTGCTATTTCATCAAAATAAATCTTAAATGGATCCCATTACATGCACTACATGCCCATAGACTGTTATACGTGATAGGGATGTGATTTCTACTTTCATCCTGCCTCTCATCGTCTGTTGATCTTCATCTATTCCTTTGTTAGCATATTGCTTATTTAGATAATGCTTGTTTATAGTTAAGAATTGCACTATAAAGAACTGCTCTTTAGAAGACCAGATCCTGAAGATGAAACTCAAATACTTTGGCCAACTAATGAGAAGGAAGGACTCACTGGAGAAGAGCCTAATGCTGGGAAAGATTGAGGGCAAAAGAAGAAGAAGGCAGAAAATGAGGTGGCTGGATGGAGTCATCGAAGCAGTCAGCATGAGCTTAAATAGACTCCAGAGGATGGTAGAGGACAGGAAGGCCTGGAGGAACATTGTTCATGAGTTTGCGATGGGTCAGACATGACTTTGTAACTAACAACAAACAATAATTAAGAATTACTGTGATAACTTCTCTTTTTAGAAACAATATATTTAGAAAGAATGTTCTAAATTTTAGAAGCAATGTTTTAAAGGAAATATGAGATGCTAAAGGTGTAGTTTTCAGATTGTCAAATGGTACAACAATAAGAGTGATCCAAATTTTTGATCAGGCAGAAGAGAACCTTGTGTTCCCTGCTGCAGATTTCATTTTAATTATTTCACGTGAACACTTTTAATGAACTGAGATCCCAAGTCTTTCTGGAGCCTAAGAAAAGAATTGTAAAATAAATTGCACAGGGGAACAATGTTTGGAAAGTTGCAGTAGAATGACCAAGGCAGTTGGTCAGTTTTCCCTGGAGTCAGTTTTCATGAAAAAAAAATGACGAGATGAATATAGTTCTAAAGGGAGAATGGAAAAACACTGCCACATTCTGTTCAGCCAGTGCTCCTCACAAACAGATTTCCTTCAAATGAAAACGATTTTCAGTCCTTTGTCAAGACTGCAAAATATGAGGAATACTTTATATATCTTTTCCACCGACATGGAAATCCTGATAAATACAAGACACCAAACAGACATTCTTTTTTTAAAAGATTGCACAATAAACTGAAAAACCTGTTTAATATGACATTCTATCTGGCATTATAGCAAAATTAGGTCTAAAATGGAAAAGTAACTAATGTTGTTTTGATGGCCAAGTTTGTTAACCAGCCAATTCACTGGTTAACAAAAGAGGTATCTTACTGGATGAAATGGCCTGCAATAATTAGGGATTGGGTCAAAGGTGATATTCAGCCAGTTCTGACAGGTTCTGGAGAACCAGTAGTAGAAATTTTGAGTAGGGTGGAGAACTGGCAAATAGGCTGGCTCTGCCCCCACTGTGTCCCAGCTGATCTTCTTTTGTTGCCCTGAACAGGAGGAAAGCACAGCTGGAAATCAGTGTAGTGGGGTGGGGAGGGAATGGGGATTTTGCAGTAGCCTTCTTCTGCCACAGCCACAAAGCCACACCATGCCCACAAAGCTATGCCCACAGAATCAGTAGTAAAAAAAATTGAATCCCACCACTGGAGTGGGTTTAATACTGCTCCATGGAATGTCACCAAGAGCAATGTTCCCTCTAATTTTTTTTCAGTGTGAGCAGAAAAGTATAGTGTTTGAGCGGTACATTTTCATGCCTGAGCACCTGAATTTTTTTCACAGATGTCACCTAAGACAACAACGAAATCAGCATTATTTGAAACTCAAAGTTATGTTTATTCAAGGTACCCGCTTAATTAAAAGTGTTATATAATATCAGTATCACTTAACAATGCTCCTGCTTAGCAACCAAAAGGTTGGCTCAGAAACTCTGGCATTTGAAGCACGCAAGTGTTAAAGCTGCCAAGTTACAAGACCCTTGCACCCCTAACCCTTTAGAAAAAAAAACCCCAGGGGTCTTCAAACCTGACAGCTTTAAGACTTGTGGACTTCAACTCCCAGAATTCCTCCCTGAGGGGAATTATATATTTGAACTGTTTCATAGTTACATTAGAGAACTACATTGTTAGAACTTAGCACAAAAGATATCTTTTATCTGAAAATCCCAATAGAGTAAACCTGCTATTATCCCAGAGCACTAATGTCATTTGTCCCAATCTGTTTTACGAGTCTGTATTAAAATAGATAGAAATATTTTCACTAAATTTTATAGATCTATATTTCAGGAACCTTAGGGCAAGATAAGAGTGGAAGAATGAATTTTGTTGCAGGTCATGGGGATTTTTTCACCTCCTCCTCCTCCTCCTCCTCCTCCAATAGCACCGACACATTTGCTGCCCAGCGCTGCGGCTGAGGTGAAGCCGCCAAAGCTCCCGCTGGTGCCCCCACAGCATTGGGCAGAAATCCGGCAGTGCTGTTGGAGGAGGAGGAGGCAGCAGACATAGGAGAATGATTTCTTACTGTTGCTTGATAAACAGTTGGAATCTGAAATTTTTCCTGAAGAAGTTAAAGGTTTAAATTTTTAACCAAATGTCTTTTAAACTCTGTATTATCTACTTAATGTTAATCATGCTTGCTCATTTTAGTTCCACTTATAAAAATAAATTTACTGGACCAAAATTGAAGCCAATATAGAAAATATTTCAATTAAAGCCAACAAACAGGTTGGCTTTAAACTTCCTATAATTAAAATATCAAGCTGTATTCTCTGAAGTCAGCCATGTTCATTACTATACCTACATTTCTCTATTTGCCCCAAAGGATTTAAAAATATCTTGAAAATAAAGAGAAAAAAACTTTTTCTAGAATAAAGCTTAAACAAGTAAATAGGAAAAAAGACATAAACACATACAATAGATTATGTAATGTCCATTACTTCACTTTGTAATTCTTCCGTATAAACCAATCCTTGCCATTCCATTAAATATGTGCCCACAACAGACTTTAATATTTGTATGTGTGTAAGAATGTATAAACATACATGTTCAAGCAGATATACCTCCTAATCATATACTGCAACAGTAAGAGCAATAACGTTTATATTCATTAATCAAATTTATATCGCCACAAATCTATCTCATCCAAGGCAACTCTTAGACATATTAGACAACTTCCACTCCAATCTTCTCTTTTGGATGCCCCCCTCGCCCGCTGCCAGAAGAGCCTCCCTGACACTGAGCCGGAGAGCCTCATTCTGATGCAGCCCCAGACAGGAACAGTGCATGAAGTTGTGACACTCCCACTGAAAGTACAGGAGACCCACTTGGAGAGATCAATGGGATCTTCTAGTCCAGAAACCCAATGGTGACCTCATACTACTTGCAACCGCTAAGGTATTTACTTTACAAACAAGCAAATCAAAATAAAAATCAGAAAGGAGGTACTGATAACATCTTCAGAAATGTATCTTGATGTAGGACCAAATCCCTTCCTAAAATGAAAAGCCCACCAGTAAAACACTACGGAAACCGCCGGAGTCAAACTTCCTCAAGAAAATGGAAAAAAAAATGTTTGCCACGAAGGCTGCAATTGGAAACCTTTGCCTCTTTAGTGAAGGGGGAAGCATCTGATTCCCCCTTCTTCCCTTCTTGAGAGATTAGTAGAGTGTGAGAAGAACTTTTGAAGTATCAATTCTTAAATCCTCCTTTATCGGAGAATCTTTGAATGCCCAGTTGCAAATAAAACCCCATCTTCAGAGGCGGACTGGCTCTGGATACCTTCCTCCTGGCCCCGGAAAGTAAAAGCCACCACCCCGAAGAAGTCGACGCTGGCCGTTCTCTTCTCCCTTTCTCGCGCTGCCGAGGCCAGAAGGGAAGGGAGCATAGAGGGTCCCCCGGACTCTAGCTGCTCCCCAAGAATGCCAACGCCCTCCTGGCTCACCTCCCGAAGTCCGGACCGCAGATAGCAAGTTCGCCGCGGCGGCCAGCTCGGGCAGAACCGCCATCCCACCCTCGCTGCCTTGGTCTGGGCAGCAGCGCGAAAGATGCTCCGCACTTGGGCCACCACGACCTGCCTTTCTGCCCGAGCCTGGGTGACCCCCACCGCCTCCCCGACAGGGAGAAGCGCGGCGTGCTCGGGAGTCACCAGCTTCAGCACGGAGAAGCAGCCCACCCCCCCCCACCCCGGGAGAACGACCTTGACGCTGCGGTGCAGAACTGCAGTGCTGGGAGCCCGGCCGGGAAGGAGGAGCAGCAATCCCCCGAACATGGACTTGAAGAGCCGTGCTCTTCAAAACAAGTCTCGGGAGGTCCTTTGCAGGCGGCCAGTTCTAGCCACCTGCAAAGGACTTCCCCACGTTTGCTTTGGCAGAAATCTCTGCGCGGCAGATAGAAACTGTTGCGCGGGATTTTCTTGCCACGTGCGCGGCCGCGCAGCCGCGCACCTTAGAGGGAACAGTGACTACGAATGTGCAGAAATGGACAGAATGACGGGTTGGCTGAGGGACAAAGGAGAAACAGAACATTATCTTAGCTGGAACCTATGGTATATGTGGGCGACTAGGAGAACAGCAGGGACTTAAAATGGGGAAAGTCAACGTAGGTACCGTAATAGATCCCTGAATCTTGCAATGAGAAGATGTGGCTTAGAGACCTAATAATGAGGAAAGAAAGAAAAACCGGGCTGTGAATGACTGTCACCGTGGGGGGGGGGGGGTTGTATGTTTAAAACGGCATTTGTATCTGTATGTTCTACTTTATATTGTTATGTATGATTTGTCTTGCTTATGTCGTTGTATTTATGTCGCTGTATTGTTTTTTCCGTTTTTTTTTAAAGGTAATAATGTTTAATAAAAATTATATTTTAAAAAAAAATAAATAAAAAATAAATTGCCTCAAATTAAAAAAAAAAAAAAAAGAGAGAGAGGGAACAGTGACCAAGAGTGAGGAATTTGAGTGGCATTATTTTTCACAACAGTATTGCAAAACAAACAGACACAACTTGAGATTCCTCCTTCAGAGTGAAGCAGTGATTCTGGCATTGTAGGGTGGGGTGAAGAATATGATCTGCAGGTTAAAATATCAACTCTACCTCATGGAAGGGATGGCCTTGTGCAGTTGGCATAGATACCTAGTTTACTCTAGTTTACTCTAATCTAGTGTTAATCTTAAGGCTGGCTCGTATTTAACTGACTGTCCACTAGGACTCCAAGTTCCTTCTTGCAGGTACTGCTATTGAGCCATGTTTGACCTAGTCTTTACCTGTACATTTGTTTTTTCTTGCGTAAGTATAAAATCTTACTTTTTTTCTTCATTGAATTTTATTTTGTTAGATAGAACCCAATGTTCAAGATCCATGAGGATCTTAAGCCTACCTCCTGGGGTGTTGCCAGCTTGGTGTCATCTGCAAATTTGATGAGTTCCATATCTATACCCTCATTTTGATTGTTGATGAAGATATTAAAGAGTACTGTGCCTAAAAGTGAACCTTGGGGTACCCCACTACTTATTTCCCTCTATGTGGATGTAGTTTCATTTAGAACTACATGTTGAGTACAGTTTGTCAGTCAGTTACAAATGCAACTGGTGGCAATGTAGTCTATCCCACATTTTTCTATCTTCCCAAGAAGTAGGTTGCATTCTACTTTTCAAATACCTTACCAATTAGTTAGTTAGTTTACTTTATTGTCATTGCACCTTGTACAACAAAATTAAAATGCCATCTTCAGTGTACATTATAACTATAAAAATAGAACACAAACACACATCCTTCACATTGTATACAATTGAATTGAAAACCCTTGGTATTGCATTAATATTGCACTATACAGTAGAAATCAATATAGTTACTGCTCTGGGATATAAGCTGTTTTTCAGCCTATTTGTCCTTGTTTTTATTATTCTGTTCCATCTGCCAGATGGTATGAGTTTTAAAAAAAGGGTGTCCAGGATGAGATGGATCTTTAAGAATGTTTTGAACTTTCTTATGGCAGTGGGAGCTATAAAGCTCTCCCAAAGAGGGGAGAGGGCATCCAATGATCCTCTGGACAATATCATTAACCCACTGGAGTGCTGTCCTATCTGTGCAATTGGTAAACCATGCACAGGTGCAGTAAGTTAAAATACTCTCTATGGTGCAGAGGTAGAAGGTCACCAGCAGTTTTTCATTCAATTGTTGTTTCCTGAAAAGTCTCAGGTAGTATAATCTCTGCTGGGCCCTTTTGACCGGTGCTGCAATGTGAGCGCCCCACGTCAGATCCTCTTATGATAACCCAGAAACAATTGTACTATGTACACAGCATTTTGCTGGTCCACTAATTTAGTCCCTTTCTCAAAAATGAAATAAGATTTGTGTGGCATGATCTGTTTTTGACAAACCCATGTTGGCTTTTGGTTATAACTTTGCTTGCTTCCAGGTGTTCAAAATTATTATTCTTACAGTCACTATTGTTTAATGCTGTTTCCACAGTTACATCGAGGACTACCTATTAATGGAAAATTCCATCAGTATTGTGGTCTTCCTGATCCTCTCCTGCTGTCACAGGAATGGAGAGGGAAGACCTTTTGACTATATCATCTCTGTGGAAAATGGAGGACCCTGGGGCTATTGGGGAAAAAAAGAATTTTGTCCAAGTGGTTTTGCTTCTGGTTTTGTATTGAAGGTAAACACAAATGCAAATATTATTGTTGTCCTTACTGTACCATTTTTTTTCTCAAATAGCTTTCTGATGAACAAGAAGTACCTCCCATTATCACTGAAGTTCCTACCAAACTGTCCATGGTTCTCATAGGCTTGTACATTAATTAATGCTTTTGAATAGTTTTAGAATTTGAGAGATGATATACATTGATATTACTTAGGAATCAGAGAAGGGAAATTAGGGTAACTAGAATCAATAAATCAAAAGCGATAAAGGTGGGTAAGTCTAGTCCTAAGAAGATAAGACCGAGGGAGGATATGATAGCATTCTTCACACATTGAAAAGACATTATGCAGACAATGGTCAAGTACTGTTCTATGCCAAAGTGGAAGGCAAATTTGGATTGAATCTATGGATGGCATCCTTTGCACAGTCTGGGGATTGATTAGAATTCTAGTATTAGTTTTTTGACTGATCTGATATATTCCTAGCTGGCACTTGGGAATTTTCTTGGTGATATGACAGGTCATTTTGGCATATGTCTTGTTGGTGTTTGATCACAGAGACAATGAAGTGTAGGACGTTATCTGAGAGATGGTTACTGCTTCTATGAATGAGTGGGATTCCTACTATCTTGGAGTAGCCAGTGATGCACCGACTCTTGAACCCAACTCTCAACCTGATTTCTGGACAATATATACCGAAATCCAACTTTCCCTTCTTAAGAGTACAGTTTAGAGAAGGTAATAGAGCAAAAACTGCAGGAAAAAAACTCATGGAGGAAGAAAATTATTTGATACCTTCTCGCTGAGGTTCAGAGCTGGCTGAAGGATAGAAACTAATCTCTCTTGTGGAAGTCCTTCATCTAGACTTGGATGGAAAAACTGGGGCCTCCTAGTCCATATTCTATTTCAGTTGCATTTGTTATCATTAGTCATCTTTCCGGACAATCTACAAGAGTTTTACAATGGTTCTACTTCTTCCTGAACAATGGAACAGTGGTTCTACCTCTTCCTGAACAAATTGACGAGGAACTCAATTATGAATTCAATTATGAAGTCCTTTACTGCTGCTATGTGAGATGCCATATTCCTGGGTTTTTTCCATACTTGTTCTTGATTAACATCTTTATGAAAGCATTGAAAAAGGTTATGCATTGCTGACAACAGAATAGTTGTAGCTCAGAATTGAAATGAAGTGTTCTTTGTGCTCTTTGAGCTTTGATGTTTTCAATACTGACATTTCATTACCCAAACTCGGTAACAGCATCAGTGCTAGTAGAGAACAGGGTTTGCTCTCATTTTATATTCTTGTGGCTTGCCCTGTCAATGTTGGTAGGAGCAGCTTTGGTGTTTTTTGGGTTGTGTTGTTATTTACTGTTAGGTTTTTGGCAGTTCCTCAATTGGGGTATTGCTTACTTCTTAATTGCTGGTCTGATATTAATCCTGATGTTAAACTATATACAGAATATCTGGGTTTTGTTTGCTGCTGTAGAGGTGATTTGATATTTTTGTTCCCTTTTTGACTTGTTGATTGTCTCTTTTGCATGGTATGTAGATGTTGATTATATCTATATGCTGATGGTTGATTTGTCTGAATGCCAGGCTTCCAGGAATCCTCTAGCATTTTCAGATTGGTTTGGTCTAGGATGCTCAAGTTTCCCAGTTGAAACTATGGTTAAGTATGTCTTTGTGTTGTGAAAATTGAAGAGTTTTTATCATGTCTTCTGGCTGCTAATTGGTGTTAATGGATGTGTTTCGCATCTGTTTGGTTGTCTATTAGTTAAGCTCAGGGGTGGGTTCCTGCCAGTTCTAACCTCTTCTATAGAAGAGGTTCCACAAATCTACAGTGCTGTTTAGAACCGGTTCCAGCTCCCTCCCCCTGCCCGTCCTCACATCATCAAGATGAAGAGTGAGAGGAGGAATTTTAGGAGTTGAAGTCCACAAGTCTTAAAGCTGTCAAGTTTGAACAACCCTGGGGTTTTTTTCTAAAGGGTTAGGGGTGCAAGGGTCTTGTAACTTGACAGCTTTAAGACTTGCGTGCTTCAAATGCCAGAGTTTCTGAGTCAACATTTTGGTTGCTAAGCAAGAGTGTTGTTAAGTGAGTTTCACCACATTTTACAAGTTGGCCACGCCCACCCAGTCACATGGCTGGCAAGCCACTCCCACCCAGTCACATGGCTGGCAAGCCACTCCCACAACAGGCCACACCTATAGAAGGGGTTCTAAAAAATTTTGAAACCCACCACTGGTTCAGCTATAAGAATCCTTGATATGTGGATGATACATTTTTACCCCATAAATTGCAACAGTTCCCTTACTTGTTGTTTGATGGCCATTATGGTTTGGATAGAACAAATAAAATAAAAACAAAAAAACAAAAACAAAAACTAACTAACTAACTAACAAACAATGCCCTGGCATTGAAACTGTTAAGTTTTTTTTAATTGGCTCCTGTGGTAGTCTTGGGTGGAATCACACTTGGATGGAATCACATAGGTCCAATTTTGAGATTTCTGGATTCAAAGATTCTTCTTCATCAGCAGATGGGGGCTATGACCAGGAGACTTTTTTGAGAGTGTTTAGGAGTAATATAAATTTTACCCATTAGTTTTAGGGAACATCACACGTATATTTCAATATTTTAATGGGAAAAATGGATACAAATTTGTGTCTCTGAAAATCAGTGGCTGCGATACAAAATACTATGGACATAACTTGGGGATATTTCAAAGGTTTCAGATTTGTCTTGGTCATCTTCTGCTGAAGGGCCACATAAAACCCATTTCTCTGTAGGATTTTGAAAAAGCAAATTAAATTAAAAATAAAACAGAACATGTCTTTTGCACAGAGCCTACCATCTAGAGAAAAGGACAATTTTCTCTATCTCCAAAGTCTGCTTTAATATTACTAGTATCATGATCGTTTTTCAAAGAAGTGTCTTAAAGTATGCTAGTTATTTTGATCCATTTTTCTCTCTTTTCTGCACTAGGTTGAGCCATATCAAGGTGGCACAGCTCATGAAGATGATACAGCCCTGAATGCCATACGCCTGTTCTGTGATGATAAAAAGTTTATTTCATCTGTTATTGGGAAGTGAGTAGCATCTTTGCTTATTTACTGGAGACAAATTCCTTGTCTGTCCTGTCCTGTCCTGTCCTATCCTATCCTATCCTATCCTATCCTATCCTATCCTATCCTATGATATCCTATCCTATCCTATCCTATCCTATCCTATCCTTTTTTCTTTTTTCTGTTATTTTCTGTTCTAATTTCTGAACTACCCACATCACTGTTTAAATTTAACTATAATCCTGTATGTTGTGCAGCACTATTATCAATGTTAGTCATTTGATTGGTTGAATTAAACGATAGATCATCCCAGTTATGTCAAATGCATCACTGAGCTGGATTAGGCATTCAGGTCAACCATAGTTACAGTCCTGGGAACTAACTTCCATAGGTTCTTTCTATATTGTGGGGGCCACAGTTCCCAGAATTCCTTCCAACCAACCAATGGCCTTTCAGCTGGACAGTTCTAAGAGTCAGAATCCTGGTACATCTGTCATATATTAAATTGGGGAAGATTGTCTTACAAAATGATAAATCTGAAAATATGCTTTCTCTTTTTTCTCCCGAAAGCTATTACTTTGCTAAACAAATAACTCACTCAACACTGTCAAACTATTCACTAAGGTTGCATTACTATTACTATTAGTCTTCTCATTGTTCCTATTACCCATCTCCTACCACTTATGACTGCATGACTGTAACTTGTATCCTTATGATTTATATTGATACTGATTGATTCCTGATTGCTTATTTGTACACTATGACTATCATTAAGTGTTGTACCTTATGATTCCTGATGAATGTATCTTGTCTTTTTATTGTACACTGAGAACATATGCACCAAAGACAAATTCCTTTTGTGTCCAATCACACTTGGCCAATAAAGAATTCTATTCTGTTCTGTTCCATTCCATTCCATTCCAATCTATTCTTCAGCATCTTGATATGAAGAGTTATTGCTGTCTAACTATTTGAGATCATGTACGAGAATGAAAATTACCTAATAGTTTGTTCCTTTTAAAATTGTAATATCCAGAATGGTATCACATAAAAAATGAATTGGAACATTATAGATTTCATCTGAAACACAGTAGCATTTTAAGCAAAATGATGCTCCTTTGTTTTTTGAAGTAGTACATTGAATTAATTCAATTTTTTTTTTGTAACGCAGAGGAGATGGTTATTTTGTCACCCCAGCAAACCCTCTTCTTGCAAAAATAATACCTTTTTGTCGGTTCTTATTCAATTTAAAATTCTTTAAAAGAATTTCAGTGAAATTCACATGGAATATGAATAGGCTGCCATTCCTCAGATTTCTCATGCCTTCGCTGTAAAAGAAAAAAAAGCAAGGCTGCTAATTCCTCTCTCCTAGAAAAATTTGGCTTGGTCAATTTCTCTGTCCACAAATTTGCTGGAGGATTTAAGAAACCCATTTCTTCTCATCTGTGAATAAAACTTCAACAATTTACAATAATCTCAGGTTTGTGTTAGTTGATTTTCTCTTTAGATTTCACATCTGCATTCCTCACAGACAGACAGATAACTTGCAAAGAAGCAAAAATAGAAATAAATGCTCAGCTCCTGTGAGTAGCTGATGGACTTGAATATGAAGAGTCAAAAAATGCTTACATCCACTGGAACCTGGGATTAAGAATAGATCATCACAGTTACTAATAGCACTAGCATTTAGACTTATATACTGCTTCACAGCACTTTACAGCCCTCTCTCAGTGGTTTACAGAGTTAACATATTGGCCCCAACAATTTGAGTCCTTTTATCCACCTCGGAAGGATGGAAGTCTGAGTCAACCTTGAGCTTGGTGGGATTCAAACTGCCAAATTGCAGGCAGCCGGCAGTCAGCAGACATAGCCTGCAGTACTTCACTCTAACCACTGTGCCACTGAGTTTGCTTACTTTTGAATTTCCTGTGTTTTACAATAAAAATGAATGCCCAGCTGATTTATTTTTTGATGCACCACTACAATAAATATATTATCTTGACTGGTTCCTTCTGAAGTTTCTGTTGTCCACGTCTGGATAAGCTTCTCAGGCTAATAATAATGTTTTCTTTTGCAGATGGGGTGCCTGGTCTGATATAAAGTATTGCAGAGGACAGTCAAAACTTGTAGCTTTCTCTCTAAGAGTGGAACGACCCCAGGGGCCAGCAGATGATACAGCAGCCAACAATATTCAGTTCAAGTGTAGTAATAATGAAATATTGGTAGGCAATTCCCTCGAGTGGGGGAAATTTGGGAAATGGAGTCCCACCTGTGGTGCTGGAACCTATATATGTGGACTTCAGACAAAGATGGAGATAATACAATATATGGAGGATGACACTGCACTGAATGATGTGAGGTTTTTCTGCTGTAGGTAACTAGCAATAACACTTAGGCTTATATACTGCTTCATAGTGCTTTTACAGCCCTCTCTAAGCAGTTTATAGAGTCTGCATATATTTGCCCCCCAACAATCTGTTCTTACCTAGGCTTCCTTTATCTCCCTTGAAATATTGCCAATGACCTAATTGCCAATTAGCTTTAAAAGGCCAAACGGAGCACAGATTCAAAACAGAGCTTCAGAGTTCAAACTGACCAGAATGAACAAAGTTGCTTCCTGCAAAGGCTCAAGTGTCTTTGCTCCTCCTTTATGTCTTATGGGAGGGGCCAATAATCTCCAATCCTTACTCCCGAGTCGCCCCTTTTATCTTAACTGTTATTGCCCTTTGGCAGCTCTGCGCATGTGCACACTGGGAACAGGCTTTCTCTGTTTCTCTGCCTCGCTGATGGCAGCCTCTGGAGGCAGCACATAACTCCCGGATGGCCCTGGCCCCCTCTGCCTCCAATGCAGAGCCCTCGTCTGGGCCTTCCCCAGACTCCAGGACTGGCCCATGTTCCTCTCCAACCTCCCCACTGTCTGGACTCTGCTGCCAGCTCCGCAGGCCGCCAGCAGACCACAACACAATCTGGGTCCTGGTAATGTAAGGCAGATGCCCTTATAATGTGCCTTTGTCAGGTATCTTTATTGAACCTATTTCTGTTTATTAGATGGCTAGTCCCCCTTGTCTTCCAGGAGTTCAAATTCAGGCTCGCCCACAATTATGAAAGCTCACATAAATTTGGGGTAGTCACATTCTCTCAGTTTAATTTACTTCAGAGATCATGGTTATTGGGAAAAATGGAAGGAAAAAATGCATTCTTCGCTGCTTTGAACTCGTAGAAGAAGCTAGAATAATAAACCTAATTGATAAATGGACAAACAATTGAGAACCAATTTGATCTAGTTGTTAAGGAACCAGGCTGGAAACCAGGACATAGCACCATCCTAGGCATGAAACTGACTGGGTTACTTTGGGGCAGTCACATTATCTCAGCCCCACAATATCAGGCTTGAGTGACCAACCTGTCAATCCATTCCAGTTGCAAACAATAGATCAACATTATATATAGGTATCCTGACAATTAATTCTCAGCCCTTGGCATCAGGGTTTTAAATAGGGGTGTCCAACTCATGTTGTCACATGACATATTGGGACTTTCCTCCCTCTTTGCTAAACTGGGTGTGAGTCTGGCCAGCGCATGATGCATCTGGCCTGTGGGCCGGGAGTTTGACAGCCCTGGGTTCAAAGATAAATTTAGCTTCAGATAAACACTGCTCCCAAGTCCCTTATCTTTTCCACTAGAAGCAAATTGTAACCCTTCATTAACATAACCAAAGGCAATGCCATATTTCTGTCTCCATTTCTATCGAATGAAAATAAAACTTGCTTTTTTCTACAATGTCTCAGCCTTTCATTTTCAAAGGCTTACTTTCAATTTCTTGGCCATGCTGGAATCCCATCTGTTGTTGCTCCCATCTGTTGTACCTCCCTATTTGAGTAGGTGAGTGATCCTTGGGCCAATCTCACTAAGCGGATATGCTGTGGATGTCTGTGGAGACAGCCTTGAAGAAAGAATGCAGTTACCATCATGTAAACCTCAACTTAGCATGGAGAGACAAAATGAGGGAAGGAAAAAGCTCAGTTGCCTAGCCTTCCTTTTTCTTTATGTAAGAAAGGAGGGGGAGAGAGAATCTCTGTTTTCAAGATTCAAGAACACATAAAAATACTTCAGGTGTATCAGTAGTTTAGGTGTCTGTTTCTTGATTGAGTCCACCTCGAAGTGTTGACATCTAGCTGCTTATCACCATGATCCACTCTACCTCCTTCCCATATCCACTCACTTGCCTAAATACATCCTTCCCTTGAAGTAGAAGATGGATGGAGATCTTTGTGTTTCTTCCTTGTTTTTATGACTGCTTGAGCTCTTTGTGTTTCTTCCTTGTTTTTATGACTGCTTTCATGTTGTTGTTAGTTGCGAAATTGTGTCCAACTCATCACAACCCCATGGATAATGTTCCTCCAGACCTTCCTGTCCTCTACCATCCTCTGGAGTCTATTTAAGCTCATACCAACTGCTACGGTGACTCCATCCAGCCACTTCTTTCTCTGTCATCCCCTTCTTCTTTTGCCCTCAATCTTTTCCAGCATTAGGCTCTTCTCCAGTGAGTCCTCTCTTCTCATTAGGTGACCAAAGTATTTGAGTTTCCTCTTCAGGATCTGGCCTTCTAAAGAGCAGTCAGGGTAGCCTTCATGTTAGGAGATAGCAACTACTGTAGCAATCCAAACAATGGAAAACAGTAACAAGAAGATTCTTATTGGGTTGCAGGCTGTGGAAAGTATTCACAACAGACATTTAGGTGCAGACACTAGAATCAATAACATATTTAGAAATTAGATTACATACAGATGTATAGCTAAAGTTGTGGTTGTCTTATGGTTAGTTTTCATTTGGTTAGGACGAACAACAGTACCGCTTATGAATTGTCTCTAATTGTATGTACATCTGGACCTAATTTACAGGTATGGTTGACTTGCAACCATTCATTTAGCGACTGTTCAAAGTTACAATGGCACTGAAAAAAGTGACTTACAACCAATCCTCATACTTACACACATTGCGGCATCTTCATGGCCACATGATCAGAATTTGGCTGCCTGACAACTGGCACATATTTCCAATGGTTGCAGCATGTCATGTGATCACTATTTGTGACCTTCCCAGCTGGCTTTCAACAAGCTAAGACAATGAGGGAAGCCAGATTTGCTTAAAGAACACATGAATCATTTAACAAATGCAGTGCTTCTCTTAGCAAATGTGATTTAAAAAGTTATAAAATCGAGCAATATTCACTTAACTACTGTTTTTAAAACTATGGATAACAGGTCCCAACTGTGATCATAAGCCAAAGACCATCTGTATTGTTCATAAAATTATTCTAGAGTTCTGAGTTTACTCGATCAATTACTGTATTTTTTGGAGTATAAGATGCACCGGAGTATAAGACACACCAAGGTTTTGAAGAGGCAAATTAAAAAAAAGTTTTTGCACTCTGCAGACCTCCCCAAAACGGCCCCTTTTATCCAAAAAAGGGCATGCATAGCCTTTAGGAGGCTTATAGAGTGCTCCTGGGGTCTGGGGGAGGCAAAATTGAGCAAAAAATGACCCATTTTTCACTCATTTCTGCCCTCCCCAGCACCCAGCCTCGTAAAAGCCAAGCACGGCCATTTTTGCAAAGTGGGTGGGGTTTCGGGAGGCCAAAAATGCTGTATTCAGTATAAGATGCACCCAGATTTTCAGCCTCTTTTTTGAGGGAAAAAGGTATGTCTTATACTCTGAAAAATACGGTATGTTGTTCTACTTGTAAACAAGAACAGATTTTATTTCCACATTTTGGTTTCCAAATTTTTAATTTTCGGTAGACTACAAAGTAAATGATGGGACTCCTAATTATAACTTTTAAAAAAGCTAACTATGATCTCACAGCTGCTGACCTCTTATCTCTAGATTGGCACATTCTGTTCACTGGCTGTAATACTGCTGAAGACCATTATAATACTTTTTTGCTTGAAGTCAAAAAAGTCATAAAACTATACATACCATTAGTATCCCCCAAAGCCAGACTTCAGCAACAGAGTGGTCGATGCCTGGAATGCGCTACCTGACTCTGTTGTTACATCATCAAACCCCCAAAATTTCAATCTTAAACTGTCTACTGTGGACCTCACCCCATTCCTGAGAGGGGTGTGCTTAAGGCCACCAATGTGCCTACTGTCCCTGTCCTACCATCCCCATTTATTCGTACCCATTTCCTGTGTCCATGTTTTATCCTTATACCTGTTATCTTGTACATGTTTGATAAACTAAATAAATGAAATAAATAAAAAATAAACTTGGCTCCAGTCTGAAATATATTATAATCCTACTTCTTGCCTGATGGAACAAATGACACGATCATATGAAATTAAAAAGAAAATGATCCTGAAATGAGTTTTTATTAGGCAGGAAAGGAGCAAACAATCTCTATTTGTGGGATACTTCCATCTGCAGATATTAATCAGGTACAAGTAGTAGTAATTTCCTTTATGCCCTTGGCAATAATGTTTTCTTAGCACTATTTAATTTGTTGGAAAGAATTTCATTATAATTCATCAATAAATAATCTTAAATAAATTAATTCAAGGTTGTTAACACAAATAACAAGTCGAAACAAAAGCTATCATACAAGCCAGAATGTTCAAAAATAGTTGTTGCTATTATAGCTCTACATTTTAATTTAAATCAAAACATTTTTTATTAATTATGAGGTATTAAGACTAAAAAGTAAGAGGAAATATAAGAGGCAACTGCAATTTCTTTTTCAGGATTGGAAAAGAGACACATATCTAACAGATAATTGCTTTTTTTAAAAATCCAGTAATCTTTAAATTTTACTTCCTCTCTCTATACAATAAGATTTCATAGAATTTTAGAATCAGAAGGAGCCATTTAGTTAATCAAATCCAATTTTCCCTGCTCAACACAGAGATCCAATTGCAATTTGCAGCTCCTTTCCAAGGAACTCCTCCTTATCTTCATCATCCTAAAATACTTCAAATGCAGTGAATTTTGATATTGATTTCAGGGAAGGTGATGATGAAATTAGAGAGCCTAGGGTTGCTTAAGGGCATCTAGTGATCTTAATGGCCTAGTGTGAATGTGCAATATTCCATTTCTTTACACTGATCCCCTACCATGAATCCACCCACTGCAGATATGAGAAATAATCAGAACAGCATTGTTCTCCTCTTGAGAACACTTTATTCCAAATATATTCAAGTGTTTTCCTTGACGCTATAAGAACTGATTAATTAATAACTGAGGGGACATGATGGCTCAGTGGCTAAGGCACTGAGCTTGTCGATCAGAAAGGTCGGCAGTTCAGTGATTTGAATCCCTAGCACCGTGTAATGGAATGAACTTCCGTTAATTGTCTCAGCTTCTGCCAGCCTAGCAGTTCAAAAGCATGTAGCAATAGCAGTAGCAGTAGCAGTAGACTTATATACCGCTTCATAGGGCTTTCAGCCCTCTCTAAGCGGTTTACAGAGAGTCAGCATATTGCCCCCAACAATCTGGGTCCTCATTTTACCCACCTCAAAAGGATGGAAGGCTGAGTCAACCCTGAGCCGGTGGGATTTGAACCGCTGAACTGCTGATCTAGCAGTAGCCTGCAGTGCTGCATTTATTACCAAGGTGGTAATAGCGCCACCTTGGTAATAGCGCCACCTTGGTAATAGCATTCTGTGCACCTTCGGCATTTAGTCATGCCGGCCACATAACCAGCTGGCTCTTTGGCTTTGAAACGGAGATGAGCACCTCCCCCTAGAGTCAGGAATGACTAGCACATATGTGGGAGGGGAACCTTTGCCTTTACTATGTAATGCAGCATTCGAAGTCAGTCAGCGACCAATCAGATACTGTCAATACTCTATAAACAAGGATAGGATTATTTAACATATGTTGGCTCTGTCAACAAAGTAATTAGTAGCACACAAGTCTAATAGCATCAACACTCTGATAGATGTATTTCTAATATTGTAAATGGGAGAAAAGGTTCTTTTCAATCACTCTTCTCAGCATGAATGTTTCCAGCTCAAAAATATCCTTTTTCAAGTTTGATGTGATAGCCTGAACTGTGCACTTCATTCCAAATGCTATTTCATCACAGAATTATATAAGGACATTTCCCACCTCTTTTATTCACAGCTCACTTCCTAATGAATCCAAGCATAGAATTTGTCTTTTTTTTTTTTTACAGCTATTGCATACGGTGTTGACATTTTCATTGAAATAGCTACCATGTCAATGATGGCTTTCTTGGACAATTATTAGCAGCTCATGACATATATGAGGCTTGAGACAAGGAGGGTTATGCAAATATGCATCACTTTGGACTAGATTTATCTTGAATTCTCTTTGCCATTTTGAGGTTCATTCAACCAGCTTAGAGATCTCTTTTTGAAGGTCTTTACCATCAGTTTTTTCGGTTTTACTATTTTGAACAATATGATATTGTTCCCTTTTTTGTGCATCCCTTACAGCAGAAAAAATATATATGGAGATTCTCAGTCATCCAGGTCATGGTTTTCCCAAAGGTGCTTTTTCAAAAGGCAACTGGAGTTTCTTTAAAGACATTTCACTTCTCATCCAAGAAGCTTCTTCAGCTTTGAACTGAAGAGCTTCTTGGATGAGAAGCTGAAGTCTTTAAGAAAAAAAAAACAAATTCCAGTGGGATGGAATTATACCAGAGGTATATAACAAATAAACAAATTCAAAAAAACACTAATCTGCAGGGAGAGGAGAACTGGCTGAGATAGTGGAATTGTGGATATCTCTGAAATCTGAACATTCTAAATTTATTCATTTATTTTTGCTCTTATATTTAGCCAATTGTCAGCCTTTGATAACTCTAGATATACAATGCCTGTTGGATCATTCCTATCTATTTGCTTGTTGATGCTAAAAAACAAAGCAAAAATTAAGGCTGGTGGAAGGGAGGATGGAAAGATTAGTACTGACAGGAAGGGTTTGGAAGGATCATGTTTCTTTTCAGTTATCTGGTTGTTAGCACTCTCTCTGAGAGCTGAAAGGTTATTAAATCCGCAATTATATAATTTTCTAAGGCTGGGCTAAACCTGTTACTTTTGATGATAGATAGATAGATAGATAGATAGATAGATAGATAGATAGATAGATAGATAGATAGATAGATAGATGATAGATAGATGATAGAATTCTTTATTGGCCAAGTGTAATTGGACACACAAGGAATTTGTCTTTGGTGCATATGCTCTCAGTGTATATAAATGCAAAGATACATTCGTCAAGAATCATAAGGTACAACACTTAATGATAGTCACAGGGTACAAATAAGCAATCAAATCAGACTAGGAAACAAAAAATATAAATCATAAGGATACAAGCAATCAGTCATACAGTCATAAGTGGGAGGAGATGGGTGATAGAAACGCTGAGAAGAATGATGAGAAGAGGAACGATGCGAAGAGAAGAGTCATCTAGTTCTTCATAGCCATGAGGCCAGTTTTTCTCTCAACCTTGGGAGTTTGAAGATGTGTGGACTTTTCTCACACCTATTCCACATCCCTACCATCCCTGATTCTTGCCTTCCTTCTTCTTTCTCCCCACCTTCAATGGTGTACCATGTTTGACTTTTCTCCCTCCTCAATTCACGGGGTTTCTCCTACGTCTCCTTAAAGCTGGCAACCTCCTGATCCTTTGTCTTGGCCCATGGTTGGTGATTTTTGTAAGACAGAATTTCCTTTGGCAGCAACATCAAAAGTTTCACATAAGCCTGACTATGGGGGAGTTGTTGGCTGCTGCCCAATTTTTTCCCCTCTCACATGAGCAGCCTATGATGATAGAAGAGCCTTTTCAATTCTTAAGGAAAATTAAGCCGCCAAGGAGAGGGAGAAAAGGAAAGAAACCAATGGAGAAAGGCAGCTGGTAGCGATTTTTCCCCCCTGTTCTGTGCATGACATTTCTATTCCATCCACTTTTCACAGCAGGTTGGTAGGAAGGCCTTCACAATTATTTACAGATAAAGCCCTCACATGGAGAGTGCAATATGTTGCCTGGCACTTACTTGGACTCCTGCTTTCCCTCATGGTTAACAGGCATAAGGATGTGGGTTGCCTTGCTTGCTTCACAAATAAAGTTCATTCTTAAAATTAGAATGGGTGACACTGGAGAGCTGAACTCAATGAAGAAATGAATGTTTCGAACGGAAAACATGACGCCTGCAAGAATATGGATGGCCACTCAAAGATAGATAGATAGAAAGATAGATAGATAGAAGTTTATTTATATGCCGCCCTTTTCCCTGGGGGGACTCAGGGCGGCTCACAATCCAAGGGGGAGGGGGAGACAAACTTTTTAACATATAAGACAATACATAATTAAAAAACACAACATTCATACCATTTGGGCGGGTTACAGTCTTAGCCCCAGGCCTGACGGGATAGCCAGATTCTAAGGGCTGTGCGGAAGGTCTGGAGGGTGGTGAGGGTACGAATCTCCACGGGGAGATCGTTCCATAGGGTCGGAGCTACCACCGAGAAGGCTCTCCTCCGCGTAGTTGCCAGTCGGCATTGACCGGCATTGATCGGAGGAGGCCTAATCGATGAGATCTAATAGGTCGCGTGGAGGTAATTGGCAGTAGGCGGTCTCTCAAACTCAAAGGAGTTTGAGTTTCCTGTTTCTCTCTGTTTCCTCTCTCTCTCTCTGTGCGCATAAAAACAGGGTGGAACAACAACTGATGGCCTCCTTTTACCGGTCCACAATGGAAAGTGTCCTCACTTATTACATCACAGTATGGCATGCCGGTTTGACAGCCATGGATAGAAAAACATCGTGGGCTGCCCCCTGACACCACTAGATGAGATGCCTAGAAGAGTGAGGAAAATCCTCAGGGACAACTCACACCCTGAACGGCATTTCTTTACCCTTCTACCAGAGGTGGGTTCCTACCGGTTCGGCCCGGTTCGGCCCGGTTCGGCCAAATAGGTATTAACTTGGCAGCCTGGGTCGCTGGAACTGGCAGCAACCCAGGCCTGCCATGCCCCCGAACTGGTTCTCTCATCTTGTTTTTGGCTTCTGTACATGCGCAGAAGTATTTTTAGTACTGGGCATGCGAGCGCCCGGAGCGCATCCCTGAGCAAACCGGTAGAAGCAGCACTCAGAACCCATCCCTGCCTTCTACCATTGGGAAGGAGATATAGAAGCATAGCCAGCTGCACAAATAGGCTGAAGAACAGTTTTTATCCATGGGCTGTCAGACTCCTGAATGCAACATGCATAACCACGTTGTTTGATGGAATTGCAACGTGTAACATGTTCACACTGGTGCAATAGATCTGGGTGCTTGTTAATATGATTTATTGGGGTAGGGATTTTCTGTCTTCACTGTGAGTTGTATTGTGTTTGGGGGTGTGTGCGCACTAAGGGAGCTCAACATATCTCATTGTACATATATTTGCACTGACAAATAAGGTATTATTATTATTATTATTGTCTCCAGGTCTTTGGATTTTGCACTGTAGTATGTGTTTCTTTTAATGTTGTACGCCGCCCTGAGTCCTTGGGAGAAGGGCGGCATATAAATCGAATAAACTAAACTAAAACTAACTAAACTAGATATTGTAATCCTAATTTTGAAAAATCTAGGGAAGATGGATTGAAAAGCTAACAAACTGTAAGGTCCCTTGGCATGTCCAGGGCAAAAACAAAATGGTAGAAGGGTATCTTCATAAGGTCTACAAATAAAGGTATATTATATAAAGGATTTGAGCTTATTTGCTGAACCAAACAATTGTGTTGTTTACTGATCCCTCTTTGGTTGCACTGTATTGCTTTGAATTAAATAACATCTTGTACTTTAAAATTAATGTGTAACTTTCCTAAGATTAAAGCCATTTTCCTGGTTTTGTAAATAGAAAGTACATTCTGAAACCAGTAATCGGCTGACATCCTGAACAAATGCAGTACTTGGCAATTCTTCCTCAAATTAGGAAGATATTTAGCATGTGATATTAACATCATTTAGATGCATAGAACAGATTTTCATATGTATATATACATTATGAGTATGTACACAGCACACACACAAACACACACACACATTGCATTTGTGCTGATAAATACAGTACAATACAATAGCAGAGTTGAAAGGGACCTTGGAGGTCTTCTAGTCCAACCCCCTGCCTAGGCAGGAAACCCTATACCGTTTCAGACAAATGGCTATCCAACATCTTCTTAAAGACCTCCAGTGTTGGGGCATTCACAACTTCTGGAGGCAAGCTGTTCCACTGATTAATTGTTCTATCTGTCAGGAAATTTCTCTTCAGTTCTACGTTGCTTCTCTCCTTGATTAGTTTCCATCCATTGCTTCTTGTTCTACCCTCAGGTGCCTTGGAGAATAGTTTGACGCCCTCTTCTTTGCACTCTTTCTAAAGTCGCCACATCTTTTTTACATCGTGGCAACCAAAACTGAATGCAGTATAGCACTAGCAGTTAGACTTATATATCACTTCATAGGGCTTTCAGCCCTCTCTAAGTGGTTTACAGAGTCAGCATATCGCCCACACAGTTTGGGTCCTCATTTCACCCACCTCGGAAGGATGGAAGGCTGAGTCAACCTTGAGCCGGTGAGATTACAACTGCTGAACTGCAGATAACAGTCAGCTGAAGTGGTCTGCAGTACTGCACCCTAACCACTGCACCACCTCAGCTTGTGTATTCCAAGTGTGGCCTTACCAAGGCATTATAAAGTGGTGTTAACACTTCACGTGATCTTGATTCTGTCCCTCTGTTTATGCAGCCTAGAACTGTGTTGCCTTTTTTGGCAGCTGCTGCACACTGCTGGCTCATATTTAAATGGTTGTCCACTAGGACTCCAAGATCCCTCTCACAGTTACTACTATTGAGCAAGGTACCACCTATACTGTAGCTGTGCATTTTATTTTTCTTGCCTAAATGTAGAAGATTACTATTTTCACAATTGAATTTCATTTTATTAGATAGTGCCCAATGTTCAGGTTTGTCCACATCCCAAATAAATAAAGGGAGACTAGTATAAATCTATTTCAAGCTATTTAGCTCTCATCAGCTAGCTATATTCTTACTGGGATTCGAACCTGGGCTGTTTTTACATGTTATGCAGTTATATTAGCCTCTAAGCCATAAGCTCTCCTTCCTTATCAGCTGAGTCAAGGAAATGATTAAGTGTTATGTCAAAGCACCTGGTATGCCCAAATATGGGAAGGAGCATACTGCTTCCCTTTTGCCTTTCAGCTCCACCTTAGGAGTCTTCCAGGCAGAAAACCATTTTTGTGTTGCATAGATCTATTTCAAGCTATTTCAAGGCAAAAGGGAAGCAGTATGCTCCCTCCCATATTTGGGCATACTAGGTACTTTGACATAATACTTAATCATTTCTTTGGCTCAGCTGATAAGGGAAGAGAGCATGTGGCTTAGAGGCTAATACAACTGCTTAACATGTAAAAACAGCCCAGGTTCAAATCCCAGTAAGAATATAGCTAGCTGATGAGAGCTAAATAGCTTGAAATAGATCTATAATAGTCTCCCTTTATTTATTTATCAGCATAAATGCAGCACAAAAATGGTTTTCTGCCTGGAAGGCTCCTAGGGTGGAGCTGAAAGGCAAAAGGGAAGCATGCTCCCTCCCATATTTGGGCATACCAGGTGCTTTGACATAACAATTAATATATACATACATACCAGTTGTGAGTTGCAGGCAGTACGCCCCAGTACGGGCATACCGGAGCCTGCCTGCAGCACTGGATACCATTCCGGTATGGTGCTCTGGAGGGCCCATCCACCCGCCCGAGCTCCTTACCGGTCTTTTAAATCTTCGGTGCTTCCACGCATGCACACAGCGCATACACCACCTGCGCAATGCTCCGCTGAGCAGCTGGAGCATCACGGAAGCTCGTGGAAGCGGTAAGACTCATGATCCAGAACCCATCACTGATTCATACATATACATACATACTTACATACATACATACATATACATATACATATATACATACACATTTTCTGAACAAGGCTTGTACAAGGAAAGCATTAGGCAATTCCTCCCCAAACCAGGAAGGTATTTAAAATGTGTTACTAATATTATTTTAATGTATTATATAGACCATAATATGTATATATACTTTATATATTTTTATTCTCATCTATGTGTGACTATGTATTTATGAATAGCAAGGAAATGTTTTTTTTTAATTGTTCAACATTAACCTGATATTCTACTTGCTATATGTTAATATGCTGTTTTCATGCAATTTTGTTAGTTTACAGCTGATCTGTCTTATTTGGTAGATACTAATTTAACAACATAACAAGGCTAATTACATGCTGTTTCATTAAAAGTTTTCAAAACCATTTCTACCATACTTTATATTTACCTATCATCGTCCTTTTACCATGCTATTTGTGTCTACTGTGGAATAAAGGGAGGTTTACTTGAACAAGTGCCTAGTGCAAAATCCTGAATGGCTGAAGGAAAAAGATTAAATAAATTCAGGTATGTAATAGTCTTTGTCATTAGTCAGTTACTTTACCAATTTAATTGTTTGATTTAATATAATCATGGAATACAGGTAGTTCTTAATTTATGACCAAATTGACCTCAACATTTCTGTTGCTAAGCAAGATAGTTGTTAAGTGAGTTTTGCCGGAAGGGAGAGAGGGAGGGAGGGAGGGAGGAAGCAAGGAAGCAAGGAAAGCAGGCAGGCAGGCAGGCAGGCAGGCAGGAAGGAAGGAAGGAAGGAAGGAAGGAAGGAAGGAAGGAAGGGCTCTAATTTATTGGGATTATAAGTAGACGGATTTTATTAACATTGTGTTGAATTCATTTGTACCTCTTTAGACATCTGGCTAATTACTATGGAAACAGAACACTGGCTCAGATACATTGGTCTAATTCAGTGGTGGATTTTCTTATTATCTGCATTGCCTGCATTTCTAATACAGTGCTTATTATTCAAGGATTAGGTAACATATTAATAATGTGTGAGTGTGTGTAAAATTAATTTCCATTAATTTCATTAATGTTACCTAATTAGATGTTACCTAATCCTTGAGTAATAAGCAGTGCGCTAGCAATGCAGGCACTGCAGATAATTAAAATTAAATTAACGGAGCTTGGAAGAAGCAAGGCAATGTCAAGAAACAGAGAGGTGGTTTAAGGTTGCTTCACTGGTGCAGGAAATAAAGGTAAACATGAATGGCCCCCAATTTTAAACTGAAAGGTAAAATGGGCCAGTTGAACTGAAGAGATCAATTGCTTCCCATAACTCACAGATCATTGTAACATGTCACCTGAAATACAAACAAAAAATCATGCTAGTTAAGAATAAAAAAAGAGGTAGAACATAAAGATCTTGGGTTCTGTACTATTTGTTATTTAAAATCATTCAGCTTCATAAAGCATAAAATTAGGATCATGTATTACAAAATGTTCTCCCTTAAATCTCACTATGAACCTTCTGAGTGAACAGCTAACTACTTCCTAATTTTCTTGGAGATAACAACCAGAAAGTAAGAAAGTACCATTTACCATTAATATTCACCAACCTCCCTCCCATGAATTAGAGTCTTTACATTTCAGAAAATATCAAAAAGATTAAATGTGTTGAATTTCAGCGAAGTATAAATTCATTCTGGACTTATGGTGAGCACCAACATTGTTCCCATTAGAGTGTTGAGTACTCAACTATTCAAGAGTTTCAGTTTCAGTTTCAGTTTTGGTTTATTTGTATGCCGCCCTTCTCTAGGAGGGACTCAGGGCGGCGAACAACTCAAAGGGGAAAGGGAACATAAACAACAGTACACATAATTAAAATACACGAAAATTACACAGCCATACCAGTCGAGAGGGGAGGGGAATTCATCAACCCCAGGCCTGCTGGCACAGCCAGGTTTTGACAGCTTTCCGGAAGGCCTGGAGAGAGGTGAGGGTCCGGATCTCCGCGGGGAGTTCATTGCAAAGGGCCGGAGCTGCTACAGAGAAGGCCCTCCCCCGGGTAGTAGCCAGATGGCATTGGCTGGTGGACAGAACCCGGAGGAGGCCGACCCTGTGTGATCTGACGGGTCTTTGGGAGGTAATTGGCATTACCTCCCAAAGACCTCCCAAAGAGTACTCCAAGAGTACTCTTTGGATAGTTCTTGCTTAAAATGGACTCAACTGGACAAAGATAATGAGATGCAAAGAAGCAAAAAAATCACTGTTCCAGGCTTTTGCCAGTTTACAGAAAGAAAAGGTGTCTATTTGGTTAATTGGCCATTTCCCAGTTTTATCAATACTTGGAAATACTTCTGAGGTTCTTAACTGTGTCTTTTGAATGCTATGTAAATGTGGTTTAATTGTCTGTTGATGGCTGATTTCACTGAATGCCAAGTTTCCAAGAATTCTCTAGGTTTTTTTGGCTTTTGCTTGTCTAGGACAGGAGTGAAATGCTACCAACCCGTCGTAAAAAATGCTACTGGTTCAGGCAAACTGGAATTTCTGACAATCAGCTGGGCGAAGGTCAGCTGTGATGCACGATTTATATTAGCTAGAATCATCGGATTTAAAATAATACAATAGCAGAGTTGGAAGGGACCTTGGAGGTCTTCTAATCCAAGCCCCTACCTAGCAGGAAACCCTATACCGTTCCAGACAAATGGCTATCCAATATCTTCTTAAAGACTTCCAGCATTGGGGCTTTCACAACTTCTGGAGGCAAGCTGTTCCACTGATTAATTGTTCTAATTGTCAGGAAATTTCTCCTCAGTTCTAAGTTGCTTCTCTCTTTGATTAGTTTCCACCCATTGCTTCTTGTTCTGCCCTCAGGTGCTTTGGAGAATAGCTTGACTCCCTCTTCTTTGTGGCAACCCCTGAGATATTGGAACACTGCTATCATGTCTCCCCTAGTCCTTCTTTTCATTAAACTAGACATACCCAGTTCCTGCAACCGTTCTTCATATGTTTTAGTCTCCAGTCCCCTAATCATCTTTGTTGCTCTTCTCTTCTAGAGTCTCCACATCTTTTTTACATCATGGCAACCAAAACTGAATGCAGGGTTCCAGGTATGGCCTTATCAAGACCTTATAAAGTGATATTAACACTTCATGTGATCTTGATTCCATCCCTCTGTTTATGCAGCCTAGAACTGTGTTGGCTTTTTTGGCAGCTGCTGCACACTGCTGGCTCATATTTAAATGGTTGTCCACTAGGACTCCAAGATCCCTTTCACAGTTACTACTCTTGAGCAAGTTACCACCTATACTGTACCTGTGCATTTTGTTTTTCTTGCCTAAATGTAGAAGCTTACTCTTTTCACCATTGAATTTCATTTTATTAGATAGTGCTCAATGTTCAAGTTTGTCAAGATCCTTCTGTATTTTGAGCCTATCTTCTGGAGTGTTGGCTATTCCTGCCAGCTTGGTGTCATCTGCAAATTTAATGAGTTCCCCATTTATTCCCTCATCCAAATCATTGATGAAGGTGTTGAAGAGTACTAGGCCCAAAACAGAGCCTTGGGGTACTCCACTGCATACTTCCCTCCATGTAGATGCAGTTCCATTGAGGACTACACGTTGAGTTTGTTTGGTCAGCCAGTTACAAATCCATCTGGTGGTGATGCTGTCTAACCCACATTCTTCTACTTTAGCTAGTAGTAGGTTATGATCTACCTTATCAAATGCCTTACTGAAGTCCAAGTAAACTATATTGACGGCATTCCTCTGGTCCACTAATTTTGTCACATTATCAAAGAATGCAATAAGATTAGTCTGGCATGATCTGTTTTTGACAAACCCATGTTGGCTTTTGGCTATTTGACAAACCCATGTTGGCGTTTGGCTATTACTTTGTTTGCTTCTAGGTGTTTGCTAATTTGTTACTTGATTATCTTTTCCAGAATCTTTCCTGGTATTGAGGTCAGGCTGACAGGTCTGTGGTTTCCTGGATCTGTTTTTTTCCCCTTTTATGAAGATGGGAACCACATCTTTTCCAGTCCTCTGGTAGTTCCCCGGTGCTCCAGGTTTCCAGCTCTCTAGCTAATCTAAATCACGTGGCACAGCTGATTCCCACCCCCCTTGCTATTCTACTTACCTTTGCAGATTAGGAAGGCTTCAAAATATTCCTTTTTTAGTGCAGCAGGAGCGTGCCTCAGGTGCGCATGCCTGCAAAGTGTGCATGCACGTGCAAAGTGTGCATGCGCGTGCAAAACTCACACTCGGTAGCAGACTCACCAAACCGGTAGCAGAGGATTACACCACTGCTCTAGGATACTTACTGTTTTCTAGAAGAAACTATGGTTGAGACTTTCTACATGTTGTGAGATTAAGGAGTTTACATTGTCTCTTCTGACTGGTAGTTGGTGTTCACGTTGTTTTTCTTCTGCCTGTCTGTTTTACATAATGGCTGTTACAATCCTTACACCGTGTGTCACAAATGGTTCCTGTTTATTCCTTGTGGGCTACTGTTTTTTTTGTATTACTTAGGAAATTTTGGAGAATTGTTGTTGGTTTGTGCACTATATTGATAGTCTGTTGGCTGTTTCAGAGATCTTTGTGATATGTGGTAGTGTTATCCTTTTCATGGTTTGTGTTGCTTGTGCTGATTGAATGGTTGGACACTTTTTGATAAAGTTATGTGGATATTCATTTTGTTGGAAGATGTTGCATATTTTTGGATTCATTTACCTCTGACTTTTTTGCTAGAATTTCCAAAGAGCCAACCATATGTGTATTGTTTTTGTAGTGCTAATGTTGATCTAAGGTACTATACCATTTTTCAAAAAAAAATGATTGATTAAGAATGGATTGAATATGATGAACCCTAAAATAAGCTTTGTTTAATCAAGCTGTAAACTAGATTGTTTACTATTAAAATTATGAGACATTGCGTGAAACTGAAATATATCTAATTGAGAAATAAGATATAAGATACATATGAAAAATACTTTATTTAGAATTTTGAATAACAGGCTTACTGTTTTCTCCTTTTTTTTAATGATAGATGTTGAAGGTACAAATCTTCGTTGATCTTTAGGACTTCATGATTTAAGGACCACAAGGATATAGTTAATACAGATAATTCTCAGTCAAAAGTTAGAATGGCACTGAACCACTGGTAGTTATGACCAATCATCAAAGTTCTCACCATTGCAATACCCCTGCAGTCATATAATCACAGTTTGGATGTTTAGCAACTGAATCACACTTATGAGGTTTGGAGCATCTCACGGGCATGTGATCATCATTTGCAACCTTCTCTGCTGGCTTCCCATAAGCAAAGTCAATGGGGAACCATGAGTTGTTCCTATAATTGTTCCTACTGATCTTTCTCCCAAATAGCCCCACTATGGAGAGTGAGATGCCTGGGATTGTACTCTATAGCATCCCCTGCCTACCCACACACCATAGCATCCATCACATCTTCTGCTAGTTTGCTGGTGGCATCTGTTGATCCACTTGCCTTCTGTACCGTGGTGTATTAACCATTAAGCAGACTAAGCATGTGCTTAGGGCACCAGGCACAAAGCGGGCACCACAAAGTTGAGAAAGAAAAAACAACAATGAAGATTTGTACAGTATGTACAAAGGAGGGGGGCACCAAGATTTGTCAGTGCTTAGGGCACCAGTGAGCTTTAATCCGCCACTGCTTCTGTAGCATCTGTCCATGACCTCCCTGTGTCACTTCACACACTCAATGCTCTGTAGTGCCATGACACCCACCATCGCCTGTTGCAAACTCCCCTGTGCATTTTGCTTGGGACTTCTGGTTCTTCTCGCTGAACAACTTGTATGTTTCTAGGTTATAACAGCAGACAGAACTGGCAGGAGTGCCATTGTGTTGGCATAAAGTCACATGACATTGTTTTTTTTATGACTACATCATTTAACAATGGAAATTCCAGTTCCAATTGCCATCTTAACATGAGGACTACTACAATAGAATTTATTTTCTATCTTTTTTTTTTGCAGAAACACTTTGTCTGATCTTGTCATGTGATTGCTAATCTAAGGTGTCTTCCTTCTGCCTTTTATCCAAGCACCCAGAACCTATATTTTCAGACTCTCTTTTCAGTAGGATATAACTACTAATAATGCATTTACTACACATGTCTTTAATTTCTGTTTTAGTTACCAAATCTGTATCACTAACATTACTCAAATTATATTCTTGTTCTTAGAAGCATACTCTACCTTACACGTAGAATGCTTCAAACACCAAACTACTGAAATATGCTGAATTTATGAATGTCTATAAGCTATATTTTTCCCTGATGTTTAACAAGATGAATGGAATTACTGTGTGAAGCAGCAATAATAAGCATTATACTGTTTTTGGTCAATTGAATTATTAAGCTACTTCAGATTTCCAACTATCAAACAATTTTATATCAAACTGAGCATTCAAATAAGCATATAGGGAATTCCATCCCACATATGCATGAATATAATGAAAGAGTGCTACAGCTCAATTCTTTTTGATTAACTGCAATGATTTCACAAGTGACATGTATAGCATATTGATCTAAATCCTGCCAGTTGCAAATAGTATTGATATAATATCACAAATCCTCCCCGATTGAAAACTGTGAAATGAGAGACACAGCCAAGGAAAATATCATTTTAAGGCATAGATAGACAAACTGGCTTCATGTAGATGTTTTGTATCACCTGTTGTTGCTGTTGTTGTTTAGTGGCTAAGTTGAGAGCTGAGGTGGCGCAGTGGTTAAATGCAGCACTGCAGGCTACTTCAGTTGACTGCAGTTCTGCAGTTCGGCTGTTCAAATCTCACCAAGCTCAGGGTTGACTCAGCCTTCCATCCTTCCGAGGTGGGTAAAATGAGGACCCGGATTGTTGGGGGCAATATGCTGACTCTGTAAACCGCTTAGAGAGGGCTGAAAGCCCTATGAAGCGCTATATAAGTCTAACTGCTATTGCTATTGCTAAGTTGTGTCCAACTCTTTCTGATCCCTTGGATCATCTGTATCTTGACAATTCCTTGCATCATAGAACATAGAATAATAGACTTGGAAGGGACCTTGGAGTTCTTCTAGTCCAACCCCCTGCTTAAGCAGAAGACCCTATACTATTTCAGACAAATGGTTTTCCAGCCTCTTTTTGAAAGCCTGCAGTGATGGAGCACCCACAACATTTAAGGCAAGTTATTCCATTGGTTCCTTGCTCTCACCATAAGGAATTTTTTCCTTAGTTCTTTCTCACCTTGGTTGATTTACGTCCATTGTTTTTTCACTTGCCTTTGGGTGCTTTGGAAAATAATTTGACTCCCTTGTCTTTGTAGGAGCCCTTCAAACATTGGAACACTGCTATCAGGTCTTCCTTACGCCTACTTTTCATTAGGCTAGACATACCCAATTCCTGTAAACATTCTTCATATGTTTTTTTGGCCTCCAGCCCTCTAATCATCTGTGTTGCTCTTCTCTGTACTCTTTCCCACCATCACTCATGATGGCTGATGAAAACTAAAATCTAAAAATCTAAAAAAAAACACCTTCTAAAAGGTTTTAATCCTTGCCACAGTCTCTAGATTGCAACTTAACTTAAAATGCATTTAACTTAATTCACATTTCACTTAAAAGTCATTCCTTACAGTAAATGGTGATTGCTTGCATCTTTGTAGAGATTTACAGGATTGTGTGGTCAATTCATTGCATTTTCTCTTTCCCACATTTCTGGAAAAAGAGAAGCCATTATTTTGATCAAAGTCAAAATAAAAAATAACAGTTCTTTTTAATAACCTAAAGCACAGTCCAAAAGATGTATCTGATTAATGCTTGTATAAGGAACAGGACAAAATCTTGACTGTTATGAAAATAATAATGCAGTGGTGGATAATGGATGAGTACTTAATGGAATCATTGGATTCATATGATAGGAAATATGCATATGATTAGCTTAGGACCAGTGTTTCTCTATGTCTTTGTGTGCCCATGAATAAGAACGATAACTGGGGGGGAAATCCTAAGTACATTTTTGGTATTCCATATATGTTCACGTTTTCATTTTTCAAATGGTGACTTTAGTTTTTAATTTGAAAAGTGCACAGTTGTTGCCATCAATGTTTGTTCCGATTTCAAATATGACCTCTCCGAAGATGCCATCAATCAAATATGGCTCAGATCTAAATTTCGGTGCATGTCACCCATCCTGATTCTAAATTATGATTACTTTTGAACAACCAGGTTCACTTATTTTTTTTAAGTACTGGAGTCAACTCCAAAATCAGATAATATAGTCAAGATTCCCTTTAGGTGAATTTGAAAGTGGTTTGTCTTTGTCTTCTTTTGTGCTGGTTCCCCCCACACACAACAACTTCCCAATGTAGCCTGTATCCTTGGATTTCATTTTATAAAGGTAAAGGAAAGGTTCCCCTCGCACATATCTGCTAGTAATTCCCAACTCTAGGGGGTGGTGTTCATCTCTGTTTCAAAGCCAAAGAGCAAGCATTGTCCGAAGACGTCACCATGGTCATGTGGCTGGCATGACTAAATGCCAAAGGCGCATGGAATGCTGTTACCTTCCCAACAAAGTGGTCCTTATTTTTCTACTTGCATTTTACATGCTTTTGAACTGCTAGGTTGGCAGAAGCTGGGACAAGTAACGGGAGCTCACTCATTACACGGCACTAGGGATTTGAACCGTTGAACTGCTGACCTTCTGATCGACAAGTTCAGCATCTTAGCCACTGAACCACCACGTCCCTCTATTCATTGTATACCTCCATTCAATTTCCAATCAGAACTGCTCTGCTTAAATTTTTTTTTAAAGAATCAACCAAGTATGGAAGCTATGTGAAAGATACATAGCAAATATTTGACAATGACTCAAACTTTCAATTACAGTCTTTGAAAAGAGATCATCAGAAGTTAGAGAAAGTTAGAGAAAAGGGGGGAAATTGGCTGAGATAATTTAGAAGCAGATTTTAGGGGTCATATGCTACAAGTTCTTTCCAGGAGCCCCACAGCAAAGCTTTGTAGTACCAAGTAGATATACAGGTTGGACCACAGGTAGTTCTCCATAAATAGGAATCAATAGGTAAAAGCATCGTTATCAAAGCAGGTAACATCATTATGAGCAAATGTCTATGGAGATTTTCAGTAATACAGGTTGTCCCAAAGGTAATTTTTTTCCAAGATAAGAGAATGCAAATATGCAGCTGGCTGCAAGGAGTATAAATCCTTCCATTCCTCACTATCCAGCCAGAGCTGAAGAAGCTTCTTGGATGAGAAGTGAAATGTCTTCAAAGAAAAACCAGAAAGTCCAGTTGCCCCTTCAGAAAAAAAAAGCACTTATGGATCATTATGAGCACCGTAGATGTTACCTAGCTGGATAATGAAATACCTGCAAGAAAACAGCCATGCTCAGAGACTACCAGCAGATCCACAGTTCAACTCTGAGCTACAGATATTCTCTTCTTTCGGAACAAATAGGAATGGCTAGTTGTGGCAACCTGAGGACCCAGATTGTTGTTGGGGGCAATATGCTGACTCTGTAAACCGCTTAGAGAGGCCTGAAAGGCCTATGAAGCGGTATATAAGTCTACTGCTATTGCTATTGCTATTGGTAGCTCATCTCTGCCCAACCCAGCGGTCTCCTGGAAAGCCAAGAAGCAGAATCAGGTACTGTACTTGGCAATGAGTAGGAAAGATTGCAAGAAAATAAGCTAGCAAGGTTTCTTTGCTAAGCAAAGAAAAGATGGAAGAACTCTTAAAGGCAAGAGGAAAATGAGAAAAAGAGCAAAGGAAAGAATGCCTTTGCTCAGGAAATGGAAGAAAAAGAAAAACAGAGTTTGAGCTACTTCAAGTAGCATCCTAGATAGGATCTGGAACAAAAATATGAATCAGTCCTGTAATAAAAACAGATATTGCATGCCAAGTGTTTTTGCCAATCTGAATTGGCAGCAGTGGCTAATGACAACTAGACAATGAATTATTGGCTTCTCTTTAGATTAATGAAGAAATTCAACCAATTCCTATTTGTTTTTTTAAAAAACTGGTGTCCAGAATGGGATAGAAGTTTATTTGAGGACAGTTAGTAAACTCAGATTTCCTCTTTTTTTTTTCTGCCTGCGGAGAACATAATTTACAATGGTGAATCACTGGAATTAAGGGAGCAAAAGTGATTCTGTCCCAAAGATTTTGTGACTGAATTGTCCTTAAAGACATTTTTTTATTCTCACTCTCACTGATATTCAGAAACACCTTTCAGTCTGCATTCAGTCATTGTCTAACTTAGCAGAGCATAGTTGCCTATATTGCCTTTAAAAAAAAAATCTTCTATTTGCAGATTTCCCCCTCCCCATTCTTATCCAGCAATCAACCTATTACAAATAAAAAGTTTACCTTGATTTTTCCATAGCAACCGAAGGAACAGCTTCTCTTAAAAAAAAATAACAGACCAGGACAAAATATACATGGCTAAATGAAATCTGACAACATTAAAATTACATTAAAAGAGTTATGAAGGGATAATATGATTACTCTGCCTTATTGAAGAGTTCTTTGCTTTATGCAGTTAAATAATACTAATTACTTGGAACTTACATATGCAGCCTGAATAACTTTGCATTAAAGGATATGTGACAATGAGCAATTAGACCGATGCTGTGAAGAATGATGCTCAAGTAATTTTTTCAGTAGGAATGCCAAGGGGAGGCAGGAAAATCCTGTCAAAATGCTAGCACGTTGAAAGCCATTTAGAGGTTTAAAAGTAGTAATAGTTTTTCATGAGCTGTGCCACACTCAATGAACTCTTTTTGGGCAAGATGGCAGCTGTCACAACATTGAGATATACTGAAACTGTGTATCTGGTTAAAAGCTTTATAAAGTCCCTCTCCCCTTTTCTTTAAAATTTGGCCTGTACTATGTGACAAAGAGAAAGGAATTTCAGTTCTTGGCAGAAACCACTTCTAAGATGCTGAACTACAGACCAGAAGTGCCCCTTGAATGCTACTGAAGTCCATCTCAGTAGTTACAAATATATGTTCTTGGGTAACTGTTGTGCCCCAGCAGGATCCAGTTGAGCTGCTGATGGACTCGGATAGCGAGGAACCGTATGAGTCTGCCCTGGACGATGTGGAGGACCCTGGGCAGGGTTCAGACTCAGAGCAGGGGCCAGATAGGCTGGTAGGCAGCCAGGAGGCGCCTGAGGCATGGAGCAGTGGGGAGGATCAAAGGCAGTTTGTCCCTGATGCTAGATTGAGAAGGGCTGAGAAACAGAAGCAGCAAATCCATAGGCAGACTCACAGAAGATGATTAAGCACAGGTGGTTGTTGATTGGCCCCTCCCAAGAGAGATTATAGGTCAGGCGTTGGGAGGGGACATTTGCAGGAAACAACCGTTCAAATTAGTAGTTAAGAAAATCTATCTGTGTATTCTAGTCGTGTCTGTTCGTTTGGACTATCTGCGTTTCTTCGTTTGAACTATCTGGGGTGCTGCACAGCTACTCTATGGAACATGAGTTGCCTGGGCCCTCAGCCAAAGGTTTTGTTATCTCAGCAATTGAACAGTGGCAAACAGCTATGCCTGTGTTCTGGTTTATTCACAGGCCAGGAGGTCAGAGCAGGTATCTATCTATTTATACATTATATTATACAATACAATATATTATTTATACTTGCTGCAATTTGTGAAGTTCTCAGCTGATTATAATGAATCCATCAAAATACAATAAAATGTTTAAGATATATTTGTCAAAAAAACCCAAATAATATAATGCCAAAGGTATTAAAAACAATAACAATAAAACAAGACACCAACACCTACACAAATGAATTTATAAGTTTAGAATATTCATCCATATCTCAAGAGTTCTGAGAAATAACTCCATTTTTGATAACTTGTGTAAATTAGCAGTGTGGGGTTAGGATTAGGTTAGGGTTGAGGGGCAGGTCATTTAGGGAATCCTATGTAGAGTGGGAACAGGCTGATTACAAAATGGCTGAAAAATATACTGGAATCAAGTGTTAATACTTGATTCTGCATGCACAACATCTACTTTTTCAAGGAAAAAAACTGTTGAAACTTCACTAACTATCAGGCCCTGGGATGTGTCCTGAAGCTGCTGAGCATAAAAATATATCTTAGCAGACTTTGGCCTTTTTGTCACATTTTGTCCATTTCTTTATCCTCTTCAATTCTCTTTCTTCTATCTTTTTCTATCTAGAAGACTTCTTGGGTCATTCGAGAATTTCTCATCTCCCTTGATATTTTGCTTGAGTCATCGGATTAAACATACTCCAAAATATGTGCCAAAATATACTGTTTTAACTGGTTTGAATTCATCTAAAGTTTGCTTTCTTTATCCTTCATTGAAGTTGTTGGGACTGTGTCACCTGCACTATGCTGTTATCTAAAGTGAAACTTCTTTATAATTAGATAAAGCACCTTTTTATTGAGTACCTGTGTTTGTTCCTTATGGAATACACATCTTGGATTCAGAAGTGGGTTTCCTACCAGTTCAGACCAGTTCGGTTGAACTAGTAGTGGTTTGACAGCCTGGGTCACTGGAAACAGCAGTGACCCAGGCCTGCCAGGCCCCTGAACCAGTTCTCCTACGGCGGTGCCATTTTGATTTTCACTGCACAAATTTATTTTATTTTCATTTTTAATGTTTTGTGTATGCACAGACCTATTTATGAGCAAATGCGCATGTGCACAGAGCGTGTGTCTGGCGTGTGCGTGAGTGAAGCACGCATGGGCAAAAAATTTCTGCACACTGAGCTGGCAGTAATGGCAGGAGCAACCCACCGTTGCTTGGATTATCTGAAGGGCTGTTACAAAATTTCTTACCTTACAAAATATCTGTGGCAACGTTGCATGTTCAAAGTTAAGAAAAAAAATTCTCAGTGTCTTGGCTTGGAATTTATAGCACCTAGTTTCTTATTAATGGTAAGCTCCTCTAAAATAATAACCTATCAGAAGGCATTATATAACCATAGCATATTTAATGTTTTTTAAGATTTTTGCTTACATTATCTATAAAAGCTACATTGCTTCTCAGCTTTTAAGAAATTAGTTCTTAAAATATCTGGCATAAAGATACACACTTGTATGTTGCTATTTATGCAATATTTCTAGTCAAGTGTTCTAAAGCACTATATTGCACTGCTTTTTATTAAATCTCTCCTTTTTTCATTTTTTTTTTTGTTTCACTCAGAAAACATCCACTTGAATGACAACCTGGCAACTGATCCACCATTTCAATTGTCTTGCCAGTGCAATCCTCAACATGTGAATACTTTCTGTTCAGAAGTGTTATCTCCCAAATTGAACTGCACTCTAAGTAATTCAGAGGTTTTGTTCTGAGCCTTTCGGGCTTGAAACAAATTACCACTTTATTTTGTGGTCAAGCTTTCGGATGAAGTTTGGCTTAGGCGCTTCAGCACGAAATTGATTGTTGTAGTTCCTTTTTTGAAGGATGATATTCCAGAAACCAGAAGCAAGGCATCCAAAGGAGCTTGAGTTTTCCTGTGTGGATTTGGGGTATTGTTGCTTCTGATATTAGAACTGAATCAATTTATTATCCTGAAACAGCACATCCTTTGCTGTTTCCTAGGGATATGTCCTAAGCAGCGGTGGGATTCACTTATGGTTCGCAACTGTGAGTGTGTGCGCCTTCCACACGTGTGCAGCCTTCCGTGCATGCACTCTGCTTGCACATGTGGCATGCATGCATGGGCACGGCGTAGAAAACAAGGAACCAGGGAGGGTGGTTCAGTGCTACCAGTTTGGGCAAACCTGTCCAAACCCACTGAATATCACCTCTGGTCCTAAGCACTGCTAATTACCAGTGTAGATGACCGAATGATAGTTTCCTGCTGCGTGAACAGAAACCATAATATAAGGCAACCTGATTCAAGAAGTACAGTCACTGAGTGAACATATGGGGAAGACTGACCATAGTTTCCCAAGAGAGGCTCTTTTAAGGGAGTGTCCCAACAACTTTCCCCTCCAGATCAAGATTTTGTACTTTGCTAATGTGAGAAACTGAGAAAAGAACAAAGCCTTCTACTAGTGTTTCAAAGGTGCTTTTCCAAGAGGCAAATAAGCTTTCTTGGTTTTTTCATGAAAGTATTTTGCATCTACTCTATGTATCATCTATCTATCTATCTATCTATCTATCTATCTATCTATCTATCTATCTATCTATCTATCTATCTACCTACCTACCTACCTACCTACCTACCTACCTACCTACCTACCTATGTATCTATCTATTGTACGTTTGCCACAATTCTATGCCTAGTTATTCAGAAGCAAGATTACTAAGTGTAGATTTTATTGATTGATTGTAAGCCATCTAGAGTTGCCTTTGGGAAGATGGGTGACATATATGTTTAATAAATAAATAAAACCTAAGAGCTGAACAAAATTATGATGGATGACAGTTGCTGCTTTCGGTGAATGAATCTACTTTTGAATAATTGATACAGTGAAAAAATAAGGATCCAAGGAAGTTAGCTTGTTGATGATTGACTTTTTTTCTGTTTTGGAATGTATTTTACAGGTGACAAAAATGCCAGCATGTGACAGAAAATTCCCAAAACTTCAACTCTGGTTTTTAGTGGCAAAACTTGTTCTACATTAAGCTTTGGTTATGAATCTGTCAGTTTTATTGATTTTTCAATAAGGATATAATTACTGGCTGAAAATTGTGAGAATAACTACACTTCAAGTTATTTCAAGCACTTTGCTTGAATGCATTAAGTATATATGAAGAACTGAGATAGTTTGAATCTACTTGTTTGAACAGGATCCATGGATTTTGTGGCATTGACTCTGTTTTGTTACAATGTTCAATTAATCTAGTCTGCTTACTATCCTGTTGGTGCCAATCGTGTTCTCATTAAACACTGATGTTTCATCCAATTGTCTAATTGAAATGTTCTACTTCAACCCCCCTTTTTTTTGTAAACCTTGAGCTCCTAGCCCTCAGGAGAATTTGTCATTATGCATAATTCAGTTGGAAGGTTGTCTCGTCAGAACGTCTGGTCAGGATTTGCAAGCTCAAAGTTATTTTATTTATCAATTTTATATAGCCGTCTATCTCACAAAAAATGACTCTGGGTGGCTTACAACAAGGTTATTTGTATGTCACTGAGAATTATTCTGCAGAATCTTTCTACTAATTTGTGGGGAGGGAGGGGGTGGCTGGCTCTAGGAATAGATTTAATGGATTATTTCTTGTGTTATTGGAGTCAAGCTCTAAATAAATCAAATGCTAAGGCTTAAGATTCATAAGTGTCATTCTCAAACCAGGGTTGCCTTAGGGAAGTAGCAAGCAAGGGTGAGATTCAGCCAGTTCGCACCGGTTTTGGTGAACAGGAGGTTAATTTTAAATCCGGTTCACTGAACCAGTTGTTACAATGAATGGCTGGCCCCGTTCACTCTGCCCTGCCCCTCCAAGTAGTCTCCACACAGCCCATTCATCATGTCAGGTAAGTGCAGGGCCTGCGCAGAGGCTTTGGGAGGGCAAAAAATGGGCCTCCTGGAAATCTAGAAATGGGCCTTTTTCTTGCCTCCGGAGTGTAGGGGAGGCTGTTTTCGCCCACCTGAAGGTTCAAGGAAAGCCTCTTGAGCTGGAGAGGGTGAAAAATGGGCCTACCGGAAATACAAGAAGTCTGAAAACGGGCCTATTTCTGACCTCTAGAGGACCTCCGGAGCCTGAGGGAGGTCATTTTTGCCCTCCCGGAGGCTTGAGAAAGACCTCGGGAGCCTGGGGAGGGCAAAAACTCTGCTGTGGTGCAGGAGGTCAAGTAGGGGGCAGTGCTTATCTCCATTTCAAAGCTGAAGAGCCAACACAGTTAGAAGACATCTCTGTGGTCATGTGGCCAGCATGACTAAATGCCAAAGGTGCATGGAATGCTATTACCTTCCCACCAAGGTGGTCCCTATTTTTCTACTGGCATTTTACATGCTTTCAAACTGCTAGGTTGGCAGAAGCTGGAACAAGTAACAGGAGCTCACTAAGTTACACGACACTAGCGATTCGAACTGCTGAACTGCCCACCTTCTAATCGACAAGCTCAGTGCCTTAACCACTGAGCCACCACGTCGCTATCATAACGTATGGGCCTGCCAAATAGTTTTGCAGTTGTACAATGATGTATTGACTATAAGGAAACAAGGGAACTGCAAAGTGTAAAAGTTCCCTTGTTACCTCATTCCATATATCTCTGGGCCTTCTCTAGAGTAGAGTTCAATGTTGTTCCCTCTAGACTTATGGATGGTAGATACAATTTTCCACTTTTTCACCCAAAAGATGCCCTTGAGCCTGTGATGAGCTCAAAACACATTTTAGAACATATCTCCCTGACAGGTAGATTTCAGAAGGAATTGCACTCCCAACTAATTCAACCTCTAATAGGTTGACTTTAGGATTTTTCCTAAAAGGTAATCACTCTGAAAGCACCTTTATAATTGTTAAATTCTGTGCCCAAGCCATATAGAGCCGAGGTGGCGCAGTGGTTAAATGCAGCACTGCAGGCTACTTCAGCTGACTGCAGTTCTGCAGTTCGGCTGTTCAAATCTCACCGGCTCAGGGTTGACTCAGCCTTCCATCCTTCCGAGGTGGGTAAAATGAGGACCCGGATTGTTGTTGGGGGCAATATGCTGACTCTGTAAACCGCTTAGAGAGGGCTGAAAGCCCTATGAAGCGGTATATAAGTCTAACTGCTATTGCTATTGCTATTGCTATAAATCTTCACTATGTTCTGGCCAGACCAACGGTGAGTGATTTACTTAATTAATGATGCTGCTGTATTCTCAAATACAGTATTTGGTTTGGTTTATGATTACGCTATTGGACTGTAATCGAATTTTTATTTGGCTGAAATTGAAGTGAGGGAATGCTGGTGGTATTTTAGAGACTTGTACAGGAATGATAGTGATATAGTGAAAGAAATGAAAAGAACCACATAGAAGAGTCTGCTTCTGCCCAGTCAGGTGGAAAGTGACAGTTTGGTATGTCAAGAAAGACATATTGTAAATTGAATAGCCTGGATGTATATGATAAAAAAGAGATGAGGTCAAGAATGAATGAGCACTGAATGAATACAAAAGTGAGTGCCCAGTATGAAAGAAATATACTGAAGTGATTTGCTCATATAGAGAAATTGAATAAGAATTGCAAAATAAATAGAGATAGGAAGGGTGAATAGGTTGAGAATAAACAGAAGACTGGAAAAGCTGTGGCTCAATGGACTTGACATGATCCACAAATGAGAAATAAAAAAAAAAGTTAAGCAACGAAATGCAATTATGACGTTAGGTATGGATATGTTGAAACAAAGATATTTTGCAATGATAGGAAAATATGGAGGGACACTTTTAAACTACCGTAGTTTTTGAAGTATAAGACGCATCTTTTTCCTCCAAAAAAGAGGGTGAAAATTATACACTGAATACAGCATTTTTGGCCTCACGAAACCCCACCCCCTTCACAAAAATGGACGTGGGAGGCCTGAAAAGTGCGCCTGGGGCTGGGGGAGGCAAAAGTGAGTGAAAATGGGCCATTATTTGCTCATTTTTGCCCCCTCTTCAGACCACAGAAGCAATCCACAAGCTTCCCAAAATCTATGCATGCCCTCTTTTTTTTTTTTGCAAAAAACGGGCCTGTTTTTACAAAAAATGGGCCGTTTGCTCATTTTTGCCCCCTTAGACCCCAGGAGCACTCTACAAGCCTCCTAAAGCTATGCATACCCTGTTTTCTTTTTTAAAAAATGGGCCCATTTTCATGAAAAATGGGCCAATTTTTGCTCGTTTTTGCCCCCTCCCAGCTCCCAGAGGCCTGTACTCTGCAGGCCTCTCAAACTCTTTGCATGCCCATTTTTTCACAAAAAAAATGAGGCATTCAGAGGGTTTGGGAGGCCTGCAGAGTACAAAAACTTTTTTAAAAAAAATTACCTCTTCAAAATCTTGGTGCGTCTTACAATGCATCTTATACTCCAAAAAATAAGGTAGTTCCATCTGTGATTTAAGCTAGTTTTAGCTATGTTTCCTTTTTTCAATCTTGCTAGCCCTGCACATATTTTTGCTTAGCCTTAAAAGGATAATCAGCATACAGGGAAGAAGTCCAGAAGGTATCCGCATGGTGCTCAAGAAACAACTTACATCTAAATACTAGTAAGACAAAGGAGATGGTGCTAGATTTCCTGAAGCACAGAGAGGAACCTGCCCCACTGTATATCGAGGGGGCTGTGTGGAGAGGGTTTCCTTTTTTAAATTCTTGGGAGTGCTTATTAGTCAAGATCTCACCTGGAAAAACAACACGTCTCTGGTGATTGGAAAGGCCCAACAGAGACTTCATTTCCTTAGAGTCCTGCGAAAAAATCAGGTGGAACAAGGGCTGATGATCTCTTTCTATCGGTCCACCACATATTGTATTATATGCTGGTTTAACGGCTGCAGACGGGAAGGCACTACAGAGAGTGATCAATTTGGCACAAGAAACCATTGGTTGTCCTCTGACACCACTGGATGACATTGCCAGATCTCGCTGCTTTAGCAGAGTAAGGAAGATACTCAGAGATGATTCACATCCTGGTCAGTGTCTCTTTGCACTTCTACCATCAGGCAGAAGTATACTACATCAAAGTATAGCCTGCCAAACAAACAGGTTTAAAGATAGTTTCTATCCTTGGGCTGTGAGATTTTTAATCACTCACATGCTAGTTTTTTTCTTTTTCTTTCTTTTTTCGTTTCTGTTATAATTTTGCACCAGTGAGGTTAAAACCGATTTTGTTGTATTGAAGTACAATGACAATAAAGATTATATATACATACAGAAGTGTGATGGGTATGGATTTAATTATGTGGCCTTTCTTTTGTTTCATTCGCTGATTGCTTACTCTTCTTAAATTTAGAATTGATATATTCCATTCCAATATGGTTCTAACCAGATGGACCCATGGATATCAACAACCACTGCCCTTATTTCTGTTTGATGAATACAAGAGCAGTCCTCCTTCAGATGCCCAAGGTAGAAGAATGAGTGAAAAGCAGGGGAAAATGAAGACTGGGGGAAAAGATAGATGGGAAATGATGACATAGATCATGATCAAGACCCAGCATCCCTAGAAGAAAAACTAGCGGAGTGCATCTATGAACACCAACTAGTAGTTAGAAGACATGATGAAAACTCTTTAAACAACACATGGACAGACTTAACTATAGTTTTAACTGGAAAACTGTAATCATCCTAGGCCAAAGAAGTCCAAAATGCTAGAGAATCCCTGGAACTCAGACAAATTGGCCATCAATAGGCATATAGAGCCAAGGTGGCGCAGTGGTTAAATGCAGCACTGCAGGCTACTGCTAGATCAGCAGTTCAGCGGTTCAAATCTCACAGGCTCAGGGTTGACTCAGCCTTCCATCCTTCCGAGGTGGGTAAAATGAGGACCCAGATTGTTGGGGGCAATATGCTGACTCTCTGTAAACCGCTTAGAGAGGGCTGAAAGCCCCTATGAAGCGGTATATAAGTCTACTGCTATATAGAGATAAACAACATTTACATACCATTCCAAAGAGACAATTAAAAAACCTAAGAGAACATAAAAAGAACAAAACACCTCTCCACCAGCAATCAACACCAAGATGGACAGCAATTAACACCAAGATTAACATTGGACCAACCATCAAGAGGCAAACAACACCCCAATCAAGGGACTTCCAAAGAAGCAAAGTAAAAAAAACAGCACAATTAAGGAGCCACTAAGATCACTCCCACCAACACTGACCCGGCAATCCACTAGAATATAAAACGAGAGCAAACTCTACTTCCTATTGGCACTGATGATGTTACCTATTTTGGTAATGAAGTGTGCAAGAAAACAACCAAATCAAAGAGCACCAAGAACCTCACATCATGATGTCCATTCAGGTACTCAAATACCTTTATAAGATTGCTGTTAATATATTAAATCAAAATAGAACACTGTTATGTTCAGTGGCATCTCTGGGACAAGATGTTGAAAAGAAGATGATAGGTGTTATGTGGTTTGAATGCTTCATTATATGTGTTGATGTCATGCGTCTGTACAATGAATGGAATTATTTTGATAATCCCCCCTCCATGGCCCCTGTTTTGGTGGATAGGTAGAGAGAACCAAATATTTTGGGGGAAATGAAGGAGCACATTATGACACATGGTAAGCAAGCCTACAATGCATGCATTTTGGGATGACCTTTCTGTTTCAAAACATCTATTTTAAAATTTATGCTACAGATTAAAATGATAGAAATATACAATCCCCCCCCCCAAAAAAAAACACAATTGTAACACTGTGGTGGGACACTTGGTTTTTGGTGATCCCAGAAACTCAACCATGTACTTTTTTTGGGCATCAATGAAAGAATGATTACCATCTTTGGGAATGTTGTACTCCAGCCTACAACCCTGGGATTTCTTAGTGGTCTCCTATCCATATACTAACCAAGACTGCTTAGGAGCTGAGGTGGCGCAGTGGTTAGGGTGCAGTACTGCAGGCCACTTCAGCTGACTGTTATCTGCAGTTCGGCTGTTCAAATCTCACCGGCTCAAGGTTGACTCAGCCTTCCATCCTTCCGAGGTGGGTAAAATGAGGACCTGAATTGTTGGGGGCAATATGCTGACTCTGTAAACCACTTAGAGAGGGCTGAAAGCCCTATGAAGCGGTATATAAGTCTAACTGCTATTGCTCTTGCTATAGTCTTTTTAGAACAGTAACATCTATCTTGTTAGCCCCCATTATACTGAAATCAATGTTTTTGTGAACATTAATTTTGTTTCTAAGCTCTAAAATGACTGCTGCTGTCTACAAGGAATTTAATTTTAAAAAATACCATTTTGTGAGGGGAAACCCCCCCCCCCTGATTTTTCAAGAGTCATATTTCCCCAACCTTTGCCTCCCCTTCCTGGAACTCTACATTATTCTTCCAACATGCTAACTACTGTGACAATAACCTCACTTCATTAAAATTAATTAAGGGCCTGGAGTTTCTCAGTTGTAACCTTTCAATGAAGATATGATGGTGGGAAACTAATTACCTCCCCATCCTTGAATTCTTGCATATATTTGGAGTCTCAAGGAAGCGTGTCTGATACATTCAAAAATGACATATTTGGGAGGGGCTTCACCTCCCCAGAGTGACTCTGTCACGCTTACTTCCATTAAACAGACATCACACACACACACACACACACACGGGAGAGGGAAAGAGGGAGGGAGGGAGAGAGAGGGGGGGAGAGAGAGAGAGAGAGAGAGGAAGGTTTCTATGGAAACATAATTAAAACATCCTTCCAATATAATTCTGAAGAGGTTGTCAAACCTTTTTTATCCTTTCACCAAGAGCATCACCACACCTGTTACTTAATAGTATTTATCACACACACAATGACGTACGCGATGCAATCTAGCTAAAATGGCAGCTTCTAAAATTGTACTGTACTTGCATCCATTCTCCAGTCGCTAGGCTTACCACATAATGTACGTAAAAATAAATCACAGCAACTCCTCATCCAAGCAACCTAGTAATTCATTTGCCAAAAAAAAAAGAAACAGAAACAATTTAGGTACTCTTCTGTGCATAAAAACAGCCCCACAGCTATTAAAGACATAACTTTATTCTGGAAGCTTATAGATAGATAGGATACCAAAGGGATAGCAAATAATATGAAGTGCTATGTTTGTGCATGGTGGGAAATGTGATAACGTGTATGAAACATTACAGACAACTAAAATGTCATAAAGATGATATAGCAAAATGAAAATCCTAAACTCATTAGAAATTAGAGTGTTTAAATATATCCTACTCCAGGTGTCTCCAACGTTGGCAACTTTAAGACTTGTGGACTTCAGTTCCACCACAAAACCGTGGTAGACTAAAGCGCGCTCGACGAAAGCGCGTACGTGACATCATCACAGCGCGACGAAAACAGCACGCTGTGAGCGGTAAACTTAAAATTAACGCGTAAATCTAAACCTAACCCCCCCAAACCTAACCCTAAACCTAACCCTAAGCCTAACCCTTAACCTAACCCTAAACCTAACCCTAAACCTAACCCTTAACCTAACGCTAAACCTAACGCTAACCCTTAACCTAACGCTAACCCTTAACCTAACCCTAACGCTTAACGTAACCCTAACCCTAACCCTAACCCTAACCCTAACCCTAACCGTAACCCTAACCCTAACCCTAACCCTAACCCTAACCCTAACCCTAACCCTAACCCTAACCCTAACCCTAACCCTAACCCTAACTCTAACCCTTACCTTTATGTGAATCAGCTTGCTTTAAAAACGCTTTTTAAAGCGCCCTTTTTCTTTCTTGTCGCGCTGCTGATGACATCACATACGCGCTTTAATCGGGCGCGCTTTAGTGGACCACGGTTTTGACGTGCCACGGTGGACTTGTGGCTGAAGAATTCTGGGAGTTGAAGTCCACAAGTATTAAAATTGCCAAGTTTGGAAATTCTTGCCCTAATTAGTTTGGACTATATTAGAAATTCTAGCATATCAGTCCAACTAAATATACTATATGAAGCAGTGTAAATAATTAAAAAAACATTGGAAGACCTGAAAGGATAGGAATAGATCAGTGGTGGGTTTCAAATTTTTTTAGAACCTCTTCTGTAGGTGTGGCCTGCTTTGTGGGAATGGCTTGCCAGCCATGTGACCAGGTAGGTGTGGCTAACTTGTAAAATGTGGTGAAACTCACTTAACAACGCTCTTGCTTAGCAACCAAAATGTTGGCTCAGAAACTCTGGCATTTGAAGCACACAAGTCTTAAAGCTGTCAAGTTACAAGACCCTTGCATCCCTAACACTTTAGAAAAAAACCCCAGAGGTGTTCAAACTTGACAGCTTTAAGACTTGTGTACTTCAAGAATTCCTCCTCTCGCTCTTCATCTTGATGATCTGCGGACGGGCAGGGAGAGGGAGCTGGAATCGGTTCTTAATGGCTTAATGGCTTAATGGTTCCATTGTAGATTTGTGGAACCTCTTTTATAGAAGAGGTTAGAACTGGCAGGAACCCACCCCTGGAATCGATCCTCGTGGAGAAAATTTATGTAGTTACTAGGAATTGACATGACTTGATGACTCAAAACCAATCAATCAAATCAGCCAATCAATCAATCAAATAATTAGAAAGGAAATGATGATTTAACAAGCTATTGAAGTTTGACTTGTGGTTTAGTTAAAATACAAAGCAAATTGTGGCTGAAGGGAAATAAATGGACTCTTTTTTAATCAAATAACTCTATTGATTCAGATGCTTGGCAACTGGAACCTGTTTATGACAGTTCCGGTCCTGGAGTCACGTCATCTTCTGGAACCTTCTGACAAGCAAAATCAAGGGGGAAGCCATAGTCCTGTGACAACTGCACTACTTACTTAAAGACTGCAGCAATTCATTTAACCAGAGGTGGGCTGCTGGGGGTTCGTACGGATTTGGGTGATCCTCTAGCTAGGATTCTGCCCAGTTCGGCGAACCCCCAAATGCCATCCCTGGCTGGCCACACCTACCCCACCCTGCCCGACACTCCCACCCCACCCCGGCCTTCTCAGGAGTCTCCACGCAGCCTGTTCATCATACCAGGTAAGTGCAGGGCCCGCACGGAGTCTCTGGGAGGTGTGTGGGGGGGAAATGGGCCTACTGGAGGTTCTGGAAGTTGGACCTCTTTCCGGCCTCCGGAGGGCTTCTGGAGCTGTGGGGAAGCAGCTTTCACCCTCCCAGAGGCTTAAGGAAAGTCTCTGGAGCCTGGGCAGGGTGAACCCCACCCCCTGCTGTGGGGCAGGAAGCCAACTAGGCCACGCCCACCCAACAACACGGCCGTGAACCCCTTGTTGCAATTTTTGAAGCCACCCCTGCATTTAACCACTATGACAAGAAAGGTTGTAAAATGGAGAAAAAAGTCACTTAACAAGTTCTGCTTAACCACAGAAATGTTGGGCTCAATTGTGGTCATAAGTCGAGGACTACCTCTAATGTGGCTGGCTGTTTCTTCACACATGCAATTTGGTGGCACATTTTTTTTCTCTTCCCAAAGGAGGTTGTTGTCTTGCCTTGTTACTCTGGCAGCTCTAATGTTTCCCAAATATGCTTAACTTCGGGTTTACATGAAGAGTTTGTCCTCCCTTTGGAGAGCATGAATTATTCTCTTGAGTTGCTTAGCCTATGAATATTTCTTTCTCTTCTCTGCATATTGTCACCTGCTGTGTAGTCACAGGTTTGTGACGAGAGCCTCTTGAGCCTCTGCAGCTTAAATTTCAACTGCCACCTGCCTCCTTCCGATTCTTTTTTTTACCTAGCCAATTAAATGGGAAACTGAATGAGTACCTCTTCTACCTGATGCCATAATTGGAATAATATAATTTGGAGCATTTGGACTGCTGAGAAAGCACGGTATAAATGCTAAGTGTTAACATACTTTAAAATTATAATTTTTTTCTATTCAAATGATTAAAGGGTTGAAATCAGGGGTGAAATCAACTTACCTTCGCTACTAGTTCGCAAATGTGAGCACGCAGGCACTCCGCTCGCAGGCACCACCTCCGTGGATGTGCAGGACCTTCCGCGCATGCACAGAGCGTCAAAAAAAGGGACGTGATGATATCTGGGTGGGTGGGGCCTTCCGCCGCCACTACTTCCGATTTGCTCAAACTGGATAGAACCAGCTGAATTGCACCACTAGTTGAAATACTTTCCAGAGATGGCAGAAAGCCTATGTATTGGGAGTGGTGGTAGGGACATTACATAATGACATTTCATAAAAAGTCTAATGTGAAGAAAGTTTTTTAAATGGTTCTCTTTTACCCATAATATTAATATTCCAGTTGTCTCATATGATTAATGTGGTTCAGGTAGCCATCGGTATCATTAACTTTGGAATATATTTATTGAAGGTATAGGGCACTTTTCTCTTTGGAAAGAACACTCCAGAACTAAACAAAGATAAATAAAAAATACTTGCAATTTTGCCTGAAGAAAACTGCAAACAGATTTTTTTCCCCCCTTCTCTATCGTACAGCTTTTAGCCATGATAATTAAATATAGTCTCTGTATTCCTGGGCTGGGGAAACCACAGGGCACAGGTGTTAAACCTGATCGTGTCACATGATGTATTGTGACGTATCATGATATTTTTTGCCTTTGCAGAGCCAGGGTGGGCATGGCCTACATGTGACCCATCCAGTTCGCAGGCTGCCAGTTTGACAGGCCTGCCATAGACTGAAACCTTGATGTACGGATAGCATTAATAGTTGTTCACGACTATAATTTGTTTTCACAACCAGCTTCTAGGCCAGGGGTGTCAAACTGGTGGCCTGTGGGCTAGATGTGTCACATGAAGGCCACGCCGACCCCAGCTCCACAAATGGGAAAAGTTGTGAAACGTCATGTGACAGCAACGTGATGCGGCAAATTCGATACCAGTGTTTTAGGCTGAATGAAATGGGATATTCACTTGCTCTAAACCACCACCACCCCCAAAAAAATCTTTTGCGCACCAGGGATCAGTTCTGTGGAGAGGGGTTTTTCCACGGACCAGAGGGGGCATAGTTTCACATTGCTGCCAGCATCTTGAAGTTGAGGTTTCGCTTGTTTGTGTGGCCCAGTTACTGGCATGTGTTCTGATCTAGGCTTCCCAAGATCATGAAGCAGACTCCTTGTCCCGATAAAACTTCTTTTATTTAGGTTAAAGAGAATTCCTCTCCAGCAATGTTCATGAGATTTCACAACTACAGATCTTTATCAGGCTTGAAGAGCTGCCAGGCCGATACCTTCTAAATGTCACGTTGTAGCAGCAATTACTAGGCAAGATGTCGGGAACAGATCTTCACCCTTATGAATTGAACTAATTGTTTCCTGCAAACTCCCCTCCCCCTTCGCTCCTCTTTATTTATTCCCTATGGGAGGGGCCATTCACCGTCCACCTGTGCCTTTACTCCCAAGTCGGCCCTTGTTCCTTAGCTGTTCTCTTCTCCTGGCAGCTCTGCCCATGCACACATCTGGAACAGGCTCCAGCTGTTCTTCTGCCCACTGATATCTGATTGCGAAGGCAGCTGTTAACGGTTGGATGGCCCTGGCCCCATTTCTGCCTCTGATGCAGAGCAATTGTCAAGAGCCTTCCCCAGACTTCAGGTCTGGCCCAGGTTCCTCCCCACCCTCCTCACTGTCTGAGTCTGCCACCAGCTCTGCTGGCGGGCCACAAGAGCATGCTGCAGACCGGTGCTTGTCTATAGCCCAGAGGTTGGGGACCCCTCTAAACTCTTTAATTCTGTTAACATTGTTTTTGGAGTTATTGTATCAAAATATTAATAACCCATCTTTCCTGCCAAAGCTATATGCTTTTTAGATCATTTGGTTGCATTAATCTTACATCATTATTTTTATTCACACCGTGCCAATGAGCTTTTTTTAAATCTAGGATGATGTTATCCCTTCCCAAGCTGAGTGCCTATTTCTGAATAATTATTCTGGCTAATGTTCGTAAGCCTGTCGGAATGTGTAAATGCTTTTGTCAAATTTTTTAAGTGCCCACACTTACTTGCTTACAGAGACAGACACACATATACACGCACATCAATTCCTGAATCATTCAGATTAAATCAAGCCATTTATCTTATTAACTTTTAAAAGCTTATTTTTACCATTGCAGGAATTTGAAAGGAGTGACTTTCATCAAAGAGAATATTAACCCAAAGATATCTACAAGAGAGGAATTAGAGAAGCAAACAATGCCTGGCCAATATATAGTGTATCTTTTAATGAAGGATAAGCAAATCTTTAAAAATGATCACAGAAGCAAATGTGTAAAGAGCAAATGATATTCACAAATGAAAATACTGGTAATCCTTGACTTACAACCACAACTAAGCCCTTTCTCTAGCGAAAGTTGCGAGCTGGCATATGCCACGCGGCCAAAAGCAGGTGGTCAGCGGTGGCAGCAGCAGTCTAGCTTTCACGGCTTTCGCTAGGGAAGGCCTTCAGGCCTCCCCTCACAAAAGCCGTAAGCTGGCGTATACTACGCAGCCAAAAGCCCCCTGCCACCCTTCTCCAGCCTCGCCTGGCTGGCTAAGCCTGCCAGGCAGTGTGCCTAGCTAACTGACAACCCTTGTCCCTCCAGTCCAGTAAGTTTACCTGTCCTGCTGCCTCATTGCCTCCCTACTCCCTGCTGCATCCATCGCATTGGAGAGCTGCTGATTCTGCCTGCTGGTAAGTGACCCGGGTTTTTTTCTTTTATTTTTTAAATGTTTTTTAAAAGAATATTTTTTTTATTGTCCATATAATTTTTTAAAAAGGTTTTGAGTATAGAATATTTTAAAATGGTTTATTTCAAATTATTGTGTGTGGATTCTTTTTTAAAATTGTCTTAGACTATTTAAAAATGATTCTATCCAAAATAAATTAAAACAAACCATTTTTAAAAATTCTATACTCAATACTTTAAAATGTATTGTGCATAGAATTTTTAAAATCGTTTTACTTAAAAGTATTGAGTCTAAATTTTTTTTAAATGATTTACTTCAATTTATTGGGTGTACAATACCTTGCAATGGTTACAGTATAAATTATTGCTGGTACAATACCTTGAAATGGTTACAGTATAAATTATTGCTGGTAGAATACCCTGCAATGGTTACAGTATAAATTATTGCTGGTGGAATACCTTGAAATGGTTATAGTATAAATTATTGTGTGCGGAATAGTTAACAATAGTTTTTAAGGATTTTTTTTATTTATAGAATATCTTTTTAAAATTATTTTAGGGAATTTTTATTTTTTAATTGTTTATAAAATATATTTACTACAAGAAATGTTATTCCTTTTTGCAAATGTTTCCTTTGTGATGCAATATGTTGCTTTTAAGTGTTCAGACCAGGTTTATGTATCTCAAAGTGGCTGCTTTTCTATGGGCAGGCCAGGTTGGTGCAAGGCAGCTTTGCCAGATTTAGTGTGTTTCACCCTTGTTGTTTAGGTAATTCTGAGGGGGTTGATGGTTCTGTGAGCTTCCTGGCACTGTCCTTTATAATTTCCCACAATGCCTTGATGGTTTTTATTCCTGTGGCTTTGTCTTTTCTGTCATTAGGGTTAGGGAAAAAAACTGGTTTCATTTGCAGTCTTTTGGGGGGAGATTCTTATTTTTTGGTATTTTCCTGGCACTGTCATAGTTGGTGTGGGTGTGGGTGTGTAATGTCCCACAGTTATCTACACATTAATAATGATCAAGAACTAATAATATTTCCTTATACATTTTAGTGACCTTTCCTTACATAATTGATGTTTTCTTTCATACTTTTGGATTTCTAATTTCTGTTTCTGTTAGTTAGTAATTGCTAAAACAAATCCCACGTGAAAAAGTATTCAAAGCCTTTTTGATTTTAATTGTCAATTTATTTATTCCTGCACATTATAATATTTATTCATTTTCATATCTCTGTTTTTCTACTGTTGTGCAAACATGATTCCAGCAGCTGCTAACATATGTAAAATTAAATATATATTGTACTCTCTTTCAAATAGCCAAAAAAATATCTCTGGTTTTAATTCCATATCTTGCTTTACCATTGCTTCTAACCACTAACTTCTGAATTATTACTTGGACTGATCTAAGTACTGAACCTAATTCATATATTCCTGTTTTTTGGAACTGAGAACTAAATTTCAGAAAAAGGAAATCTGTATTGCTCTGGGAATCTACCTATGACATTCATTCTTGAACTAACTTCTTGGATGAAAGACTATATCTTTCCTGTTTGTTTATATCTTTCCTGTTTCTCATCCTTCCTGAAAAGATTGTACATTGTTGCTTGAAAGCAGAGGTCCCTTCTGTTACCTGTAGTCCTCAGCTTACAACCACAATTGAGTCCAATATTATTTTATTTCTTCTGCAGTTAGTATTATTTATTTTTGTACTTATTTTAATCTTATTTTAGTTCATTCATTGGGGCAAAGAATTCAGTGACATCGTCTTGGCCACTCCCACCCAATCACATGCTGCCAAGCCACTCCTACCCAGTCACATGGCTGGCAAGCCACTCCCACCCAGTCATATGGCCAGGAAGCCACTCCCACCTGGTCACATAGCTGGCAAGCCACTCCCACAAAGCAGGCCACACCCACAGAGTAGGTTCCAAAATTTTTTGAAACCCACCACTGTGGCTGCCTAGTTTCTTTTAATTTTAATACAATACAATAGCAGAGTTGGAAGGGACCTTGGAGGTCTTCTAGTCCAACCCCCTGCCTAGGCAGGAAACCCTATACCATTTCAGACAAATGGCTATCCAACATCTTTTTAAAGACTTCCAGCATTGGGGCTTTCACAACTTCTGGAGGCAAGCTGTTCCACTGATTAATTGTTCTAACTGTCAGGAAATTTCTGCTCGGTTCTAAGTTGCTTCTCTCCTTGATTAGTTTCCACCCAATGCTTCTCGTTCTGCCCTCAGGTGCTTTGGAGAATAGCTTGACTCCCTCTTTTTTGTGGCAACCCCTGAGATATTGGAACACTGCTATCATGTCTCCCCTAGTCCTTATTTTCATTAAACTAGACATACCCAGTTCCTGCAACCGTTCTTCATATGTTTTAGTCTCCAGTCCCCTAATCATCTTAGTTGCTCTTCTCTTCTAGAGTCTCCGCATCTTTTTTACATTGTGGCAACCAAAACTGAATGCAGGGTTCCAAGTGTGGCCTTATCAAGACCTTATAAAGGGATATTAACACTTCATGTGATCTTGATTCCATCCATCTGTTTATGCAGCCTAGAACTGTGTTGGCTTTTTTGGCAGCTGCTGCACACTGCTGGCTCATATTTAAATGGTTGTCCTGATTTAACTGATGAAACTTCCTGGATGGGAAGCAAAACATTTCAGATTAACAAATTTTGGTCCAGTTGCCATGATTCAGTCATTTAAATATCAATCTCACCAACTTAAAAAGACAGCCTGTGCTCCTGTATGCTAAGAGTCTATCTACATTGTGATTGGAATGATAGCTAGCTATCCAAAGCTGAGTGTAAAACCATATAAACTGAATATATATGAGTACTGTTAGAAATATAATCTAACAGTTGGGTTGGCAATATATAAATTCTATAGCAATGGTGTACCTGTTTCTTTAAATCATACTGTAAAATGTGATTGGTTGCTGTTTCCTCAATCGGCCATAGGAGGGAGCCAGAATGACTGTTAGCTCTCTGTTTGTTAGATGCTGGGCTGATCTGATCTGAGTGGGAGTGCCGTGAGCTATTGTAAGTTTTGCAACTGCTAGCAAACTTTGTGTACTGAACTGATTATATGATACTGGACTATGTTATTTGGATTATCCCTTAACTGAAGGGCATTGATGACTGACTGAATTATCCGTGTATGATAATTGGACTGTTTGATGGACTCCGATACCTCTATTTCCCTGAAAGTAAAAGCCTATTTAAACTGCAGTGTCTCTGTATGCTGGTTTGTGTGTTCTCCAACACAACTCTCACAACGCTTCTCTGAACGTACTCACTCTCCCAACAGGGAGCTTACCTAACAAGTACATTAAAAATTATCTGAATTTTTCAATGAATGTACTTCTGAGTGGTAGCACTAGCACTAGCACATACTTATATACTACTTCATGTGCTTCACAACCCTCTCCAAGCGATGTACAGAGTTACCATACCATACCCAACAATCTGATTGTCTTTCCCTCCAGCCCGCCCTCAGTTATTTCAATGTCCTAGTTAAGGAATGGTTAATGGCCTTGGGGATGGACATTAACATCTGGGAAACCTTGACCTCTGATCGTTCAGCTTGGAGGCTAAAGACGCAGCATGGCCTTCTTTAATTCGAAGAGACACTTGTTTGGTGGGCTGAGGCAAAGAGGCAGTCCTGGAACAAGTGAAATATGGGAACTAGGCAGGGGACAGAATGTATCTGCCCTCAATGTGGAAGGGATTGCCACTCTCGAGTTAGCCTTTTTAGCCACACCATTTGCTGTTTTAGAACCTCTTTCTAGAGCACAATATCATAGTCTTTTGAAACTGAAGGTTGCCAATTGATGGTTAAGGAAGTTTTGCAATTTGAGTTTCTAAGTAGCACTGAAACGCAAATGTGTGAAAATTCTGGATATTAAATCTGAGCATAAGCCCGAGTGGTCCATGAACTAAAGAAACTAATAAAGCATGAATAAATTAAGGAAGCAATTACATAAATGCCAATGTGATAGCATTGCCATTATAGCTAAATTAGGTTCTCTGTTTAATGCATTTGAAAGGGCAGGAAGGCCTAAGGAACAAAAGAAAGAAGCATATATGGTAATACAAAAAAAAGTGTGCAACCGGAAAGTATAACATCCCACAATGTTTCCCTGATTGAATTTCCAACATCTTCCAAGTGGGTTTATAATACCTCAGAGCATCTTTATCAGTTACACAGAAGTAGTTATAAATGATTTGACTTTTGGAATATGGAAACTTTGGCATATTAAATTACCTTGCACCTGAGGGCCTGTAACAACTACATGTGACTTTATGAAAGGTGATTCTGAAAAATAAACTCTCTTGCATGAATTAGTTGTCTTAAGTTGTTTAGAGAACTAGTATCATCCAACACACCAACATTTCATAGTTATTGTAGCATCAATTTCATTATTTTTGGACTAACAATACAGTCCTAGAAAAAGACTCACTGTTAGGTTAAGTAAAGAAAATCTTTTTCAAATCAAGTTAACGTCTTGGTGACATCATGGATACACAATTGTAGGCTTTATAGGAACATTACAACAATGCCTTCTACACAGTGGTGGGATTCAAAAATTTTTACTACTGGTTATGTGGGCGTGACTTGGTGGCCGTGGCAGGGAAAGGATACCATAAAGCCGCCATTCCCTCCCACACTCCAGGGGAAGCTTACTGCAAAATCCTCATTCCCTCCAATCAGCTGAGACTCTGGAGGCAGAGAATAGATGGGGGCAGGGCCAGACAGAGGTGGTATTCGCCGGTTCTCCGAACTACTCAAAATTTCCACTACTGGTTCTCCAAAACTGGTCAGAATCTGCTGAATACCACCTCTGCTTCTACACTTTTTTAAACGTCTTAATTTAGGATAAACCCTTAAGATTTCCAGTGGTCTCCTATTAAATTATGTGCTACAGTACACCTGACCTTTGTTTTTTTGTTATGGAATCAACCAAGGATTGCTAGTTGCTTCTAGGTGCTGTAGAATGTATGCATTTTGGAACAACAATATGGTTTCTGTTGATTCCAATATGTATTTATAAAAAGAAAAGAAACAAAAAATACCACTTGAGTTTAGAAGATGCACTATTTGCCTGACCGCATCTCACAATGAGCCTAACTATCTATAGCATGAGGAATGTCATGTGTTCATAAACATGGTCATTAAATACCTCAATTTTCTTCCTTCCACTATTGCTCTTCTAGAGACTATCAGAAAGCAACTGAAGCTTGCGCACAGGACTAGTGGTTCATGATAACTAAGCATCAGCAGGCATCACAGTTAGTTAAAGGGCAACATTCCAGCAGGGCCCAACACTGTATGCTAGTAATGAGATCCCCTCTGTGCCAGTCAATCACTTTCTGTTTAAGTGGAATCAAAACAAATTATCTCTGTGGAATTGCAAAGACAGATGCTCAGCCTTTTCTTTCAGGCTTATTATGGTAATGGTCAGTTTGGGAAGGTAAGATCTATCAATGGTACCCAGCAGGGCAACTTACTATATACAGACAGGGAGAAAACTCCATACTCATTAGCATTGATGGTGTTATCTAGTCAGGTAATTAAACATCTGTAAACAAATAGCCAATTTCAGAGAGCACCAAGGATTCCATAGTTCAATCCCGAGCTACAAAGATTCTCTTTTATTGGTAGCAAACATGCATTTTTTTAAAAGTAAGTCTCCTTGGAGTTACACTTTTACATTGATGTATCACATTATACTTTGGGACAGTAATTCAGAAATGGTCACCATCGATAGGTAAGACTGGCAGGAATGATAAATTATTAGAACAATAAAATACTATCAAGAGAAACCTACAGGTTGTCTTGCTGTCTACTAGGGTTTTGGAATCACAAATCTCAGAATTTCCTGGATGAAAATTTGGGGCCATGTCATCAAACCTATCTGGGAAGTTCAGTATCTATTTCAGGAAACTTGCAGAGACATTTAAGGAAAGTAGGAGGCATTTAAGATGTTCATAATTATGTGCTGAACAATATCCTATTGAATGGCGGTGGTCTAGGCACTTAAAACAATTTACAATCCCAAGAAATAAGACACTCAGCTATTTTCTGAAAGGTACCAAAAGGTATCAAGTATTTTTGGTGTGTCACAGATTTTATTAGTTAAGCTTATTGTTTCAGATCAAGTCAAAATGGATTGTGTCTGCTACAAACTTTCACTTCGGTGATTTGATATATTTTCTTGTTCTACAAGAGAGTATGGAAAGGATCAATTTTCTGCTGGAGAATGAAATTAAAACCCACTTTTGTAGATGGGGCTTTTTGTTGAAGGCAAAAGCGAGAGAAACTTCATTAGAGAGACAAAAGCTCTTCATGGCTTTCATTCTCCTTCCCTTTTATTGTAAAATCATTGCAGTTATTTATCTAGGTTAGATAAGAAAACCACTTTCCACATATAAGGCTCACAGTGCTTAATAGCACACAAAAAGGATAACAACCTTATTGAGATTTATGATGGAGTTTTAAATGAAAGTCTCATTAGAAAATAGACTGAAGTTATTCATTTTCAAGTGGATGCTGAATTGGTTTAAAAATGCTCTGTAATTGAGTCAATGTAATTTTTTGGGATAAAATATTTTGGCAATGCATTGACTCTACACGATCTTTTCCTGGCCTAGTTTCTTCTGGATGTTTCAGAACTTTAACCGGAACTTTCTCAACCAGAGTGCCAGAATTCAAGCAGAGGTGGTATTCAGCAGATTCTGACCAATTCTGGAGAACCAGTAGCAGAAATTCTGAGTAGGTCAGAGAACCGGTAAATACCACCTCTGACTGTCCCCACCCCTATCTATTCTCTGCCTCCCGAGTCCCAGCTGATCGGGAGGATATGGGGATTTTGCAGTAACCTTCCCCTGGAGTGGGGGAGGGAATGGAGATTTTACGGTATCCTTCCCATGTCACGCCCACCAAGCCTTTATTTATTTATCCGCACAAATACAACACAAATGTAACAAAGGCAACAGTAAAAATATTGGGTTTCTGTCTGGATGGTCTCTTGTGACGAGCCGATAGACAGAGAATGGAAGCAGTAAGCTTCCTCCCATATTTGGGCATACCGGCGGTTGTGACACTAAATACATACATACATACATACATACATACATACATACATACATACATACACACACACACATACACACACGTATGTATGTATGTATGTATGTATGTATGTATGTATGTTTTTACCAGCCTAATCCAAAGGGAGACTCCCCCAAAAAACATCAAAGGCACCACAGATAAAATCAGCAAAATTCTCCACAAACACAATATCGAGACACCCTTCAACACTGTCCAAAAAATAGCCAACATCTTAAGAAACCCCAAAGACAAGATCCAGCTAGAAAACCAAGGAATCTACAAAATACCATGCAAAATCTGCCCTGCAACATACATAGGACAAACGAAGAGGAGAATAAATGCACGCATTGAAGAACACAAGAACGCAGTAAGAAAAAAAAAGAAAAAACTTCCTCCCTTTTCCAGCACCTTAAAGCTACAGGACATGAAATTAATTTTGAAGAAACCAGGTTATCTCCAAAACTGAACACTTCAACAAGAGAATAATTATGGGAGCTTTCGAAATAGAGAAACACCCCCACAACATGAATAAACATGATGATGCCTCCCACCTGCCAGACATCTGGAAACCAGTCCTGGTAAACAAACGAGCCCCACCCACCACCCAGGCTGTTACAACACAAAACAACAATGGAGACACAGCCAGCACCAATCAGCACCAATGTACCAATCATGATACAACTACACAGCCAATAAATCCACTTACTGAAACAACACCAGCCTGAGGATGGTGAGTGAGACCTCGCCAAAATGTTCCCAAGACAATCTCAATCTTACATGGGAAAAGACCCGAATATATATATATGTGTGTGTGTGTGTGTGTGTGTGTGTGTGTGTGTGTGTGTGTGTGTATTCAATATAAAATATGAAGAGCTTGTATATATGTAAGGCTAGGCAGTGAACAGCATATGGTTGTATTATACTAGGCAATCTGACATTTCATTATCTAAACTGAAAATCAGAATGACCATTTGTGGCCAAAAGAACACTGTGAGTGGGGGTGATTTCCTTCCTTCCTTCCTTCCTTCCTTCCTTCCTTCCTTCCTTCCTTCCTTCCTTCCTTCCTTCCTTCCTTCCTTCCTTCCTTGAACCTGGCATGGAGAAAGGCAGTGGGGAAGCTGGTAGGAAGTCTCAAGACCAAAGCTAACAGACAGGAAAGTGAATGTTTCGGTTTGTGGATGCAGCACCTGACAGGGAAGACACACAACATGCCACACAAATCAGGAAGAGTGCACAGGGCTATGGGAGAATAGCAGCATGGATCAGGGAGGACACATGAGGATTCAGGGCAGATTGTGGGTGCATGGGGATACGTGAATATTTGGTTGTTGCACCATTTCGCCCAACTGAAGGTTACAAACCAATAGATCCAAGCATTTTATTACCATAGAGATGAACAAAATATCAAATGGTTAAAAGGCAAGAGAGACAAATAAATGCATAATTAGACAAGGCAACTGTATCTTTAAGAAAGCAAGCTTAGAGTAGCAAGCAAATTCAAAATCAAAATAAAACCTACATTATTTTATTAGAACAGGGAGTAGATCTATCGGTGTTACATGCTTAAATAACATTGGCTACATTTCTTAAAAAAACATTTTTGTTATCATTATTCTCTCCATTGTATTGCCTCTTGTGAAGAATGAGACACATGGAATGTTTTAAGAATGCTAATATAAAACAAAAAATACCCAATAAATTCACTTGGGAAATCAGTTTTTAAGAAAGTCTCCATTTCAAATGAAGTTGCTTGAAACAAAAAGCCCCCAAACTCAAGATAAAGAGCAGATGTGAGCCCATGTTTTCCTTTAATCTTACATGAATTAACGTGTCCTTTATAAGATCATCCCTATGGCTTCTCCAAAGCCTTGAGAGCCTTATTTAGTGCATTGGATAATTAGAGCTCAGCAAATGCACCAGAAGCATCGTTTTCAAGCTGTTTCATTTGTGATAACCAAACAAAAGGAGGATTATTAATTAAATGCATTGTCTCCAAAGGAGGATTTAATAGTAAAGAGGCCAAATGAACTGCTGTTGAGCATTCACACTGCAAAGGTATGTCTATTGAGCTACTGCAACAAAGCTCTGGAATGCCCTGATCAATGAACATAAGTGAGACATAATTCAGTAAGGCATTATCTCAGGTAGCTCATTTCACAGTCATTGCTAGCAGCAAATGCTTCAGAAGCTCCGAGAAGACAAAACACTCACAGAATCTTCTCTAAATCCACAAGTGCTCCACACCAGGCACTAACTGCCCCAGCCATGAAAAGCTTGAAAGAGAGGCATGTGTTATATACTTAGTGTAGTATATTGAATAAACCACTATTGGTTGGATTTGTTTTGTCTTTGGCCAAGGTAAAACAAATTGTCCCATGGCCTAGTGCAGGGGTCAGCAACCTTAAACACTCAAAGAGCCACAAAGGACCTAACCGGATGCCTCCCGTTCAATTCTGGAGTTGACCATAGAGTCTCCTCCTAGCATGGCATCCTTTTTCCTCTACCTGTCCTAACCAAAAGCCCTATCAATTGTGGAGCTGCCTGGAAAACCTGCCCTTTGCCATAGAGTCTCCTCCTGCCACACCCTGCTTCCCCCCTCCCCGTCAAAAGCTCTTCTCAATATTGTGATGCTGACTGGTGACAGGGAGCCGCAGTAGAGGGATGAAAGAGCCACATGCAGCTCCAGAGCTGAACCCTGGCCTAGTGAAACAGGTAAATAAAATGATTGTGTTTGCAGATTGCTCCAATTCATGGTGTGTTTAGCTGTGTTTTACTGAACAACCTATGCGTAACAAATGAGTAAACTGGAATCCATGGTTTACCTGCCACAATGGCGGAATTCACACAGATCACTGAGCCAAAGGCATACAAATCATATAATGTATCCAGTGGTGCGTTTCAATTTTTTTTAGAATCTCTTCTGCTTTGTGGGAGTGGCTTGCCGGCCATGTGACCAGGTGGGAGTGGCTTGGCAGTCCTGTGACTGGGTGGGTATTGCAAAATGTGGTGAAACTCACTTAACAACACTCTTGCTTAGCAACCAAAATGTTGGCTCAGAAACTCTGGCATTTGAACCATGCAAGTCTTAAAGCTGTCAAGTTACAAGACCTTTGCACCCCTAACCATTTAGAAAAAAAACCCAGGGATGTTCAAACTTGACAGCTTTAAGACTTTAAGGTTTAGATAGGATTCTTAGATATGGGCGGGGTGATTGGTGAGACAGCCAATCACTGAGCAGTGGACGGGGCAAGCATGGTGCGGACGGGTAGGGGGAGGGACCTGGAACCAGTTCTAAATGGCACAGTAGATTTGTGGAACCTCTTCTATAGAAACCCACCTCTGAATGCGTCATGTGAAACTAACCAATGTGCAGATGGGAAGATGACTTCAACTTTCTCTCCTATGACTTATCAGCATTATCTCAGCTCCACTTTTGGTCTTCCTTGATAATTTCTGTTAAGGAAGAGAGCTGCTTGACCCCAATATTGGGTTCAGGATCCCAGGGCTTCATTCTGTTGAGTATGTGTTCCCCATCCACCAAATTGTTTCCTTCATGATGCAGAACTAAGATCACCTGGTGTCCTATTTTCCATCTCTTTTCTGCTACTGTTACATACATCAAAAGGTTAAAGCTGGAATAACAAAATCCCTTTGAAACTGTCCAAGCTAATTTCTCATAATATTGTTTCCAACAGCTCTGGAAAATTTAGTGCCATTGATTGTCAGGTAATGTTGATTATTGTTATTAACGCTTCTGCCCTTTTGTCTCTTGTTTGTTGTTCACATCTCTTTATCTCTCCATGCTCGCTCTGCTTTTTGTTCCTTTTTTTGCCAGTTCGCTACTTTGGATGTGTGCTAAATAAACATCAAGCTATGTTTTTGCTGGCAGAACTGAGCAGTGTGCATGCTTGCTTGACCTGGATTTAGTGACTTGCTGGAAAAATGCTGGGCATTTCAAACTAAACTCGAAATTACCCTCCAACACAGGAAGGGGGAGTTTTCTGCCTATTGGCAAACAAAAGAAGACCAGTGATTTGTCAGCATTTCTGGCACAGAGAGCTATACAGAACAATAGATGTATCCTCTTTAATCTTTTAATTTCTGTTGTCCCACTTTGTCCCAGAGCAGGAGCCTGCTGAGACAAAACAGCAGCTTTGATAGCTTAGTTGTGACTATATGACTTCCTTTTATTTCCTAGCTTCCTTCCACACTTGTGCCTCCTTATTTGGGAGGCACCGATTAGTCCCCTCACTTGGAGCTTCCAACTAAGAACTAGAACAATTCTGTCCTCCAAGAATCCTTCCAACCATTGTATTCCCTCCCTTGCCTCTGGGTTCAAATGTTTATTTTCCAGTTTTCCTTTTGCTTAAGGGGAAAAGATGAAATCTTCAGCTGCTGACTTCTCCCTTCAGCTTTTGCAGGAATCACATACAGTAATTTTGGTTACTCAGAATATGAAGAATAAAACTAGCAATTGTTGCCAACCTTGCTCAGAATTAGTAAGACAGTCTTCTATAGGTAAGTAGATATACAGTATATGCAAAAAGGACTATCATTGTAGATGTACCTTGGTTTGCAGGTGTCATTTCTCCCCATACAATGCTACAAGTCTCTTTGCCCCATAGAAGTTTTAAGCTTCATGATCTTAATCTTCCTGATCAAGTTGCTGGTCCCAGTTGTTGGTAAACAAGAATTCCTTGTACCACTCCCATAACCCTTGGCTAACATTCCTTTGGCACCATGAGAGTGCAACCAAGGGAATTGTTGCTTATGTATATGACTATTCTCTGAAGCCAACTCATGATGGCCAAGTCACCACCACAGTCAACTTGCCATGACCAACTGAAATAGTGGAATAGAATAATTTAAAAAAGGATGCAAAAGGAGGGCTAGAATAAAATGTGAATGGCAAAAAAAATTTTAAAAAATATTTTAAATAAATAAATAGAATTGTTAAATTGTCCTGCAGCAAGTTGTCCCTCAACAAGTTGGCTATGGCGAGTTGTCCCAAGATGAGTTGGCCATGACAAGTTGGCTGTGGCAAGTTGACCATGGTGAGTTGGCTGCAGCAAGTTGTTCCATTCCAAAGTGTAGTCCAATGCAGATTAACAAAACCACCTATCTTTAGAAAATAGATCAATCATTGTTCACTTTCCTCTCTGACAAGTGTTGCAGCTACAATTTCACCATATGTTTTGGTTAAACAGAACCAACAAGGGGTTGACCCAGTGATGGATTTCAAAATTTGTTAGAACCTCTTCTGTAGGTGTGGCCTGCTTAGTGGGAGTGGCTTGCCAGCCATGTGACCAGATGGGAGTGGCTTGCTGGCCATGTGTCCGGGTTGGAGTGGCTTGCCAGCCATATGACTGGGTGGGCATGGCCAACTTGTAAAATGTGGTGAAACTCACTTAACAATGCTCTTGCTTAGCAACTAAAACTCTGGCATTTGAAGCACGCAAGTCTTAAAGCTGTCAAGTTACAACACCCTTGCACCCCTAACCCTTTAGAAAAAAACCCAAGGGTTCAAACTTGACAGCTTGAAGACTGGTGGACTTCAATTCCCAGAATTCCTCCTCTCGCTCTTCATCTTGATGATGTGAGGACGGGCGGGGGGAGGGAGCTGGAACCAGTTCTAAACAGCGCTGTAGATTTGTGGAACCTCTTCTATAGAAGAGGTGAGAACTGGCAGGAACCCACCCATGGGTTGATCATTATATGGTGTGAGTCTGCCATTTGTAACATGCACCTGTACTGTTAAAGTAGAAGACCATTGTTATTTCAAGGAGTTTGGTGACATGTTTTGATTTCTTCTTTATATTAAGAAAAGACTAAAAGTTTAGCATTCATTCTGAGCTAATGTGCTTGTTTTCCATTCTTGCTTGCTGAATAAAGGGGAAGAAGTGACAATCTTTACATTGTTGCCAACCTGTGGGAATCCCAGACTTTGGTTCCCATTGCAGAGTCATGCGGCAGCCAGACAAGATTAGATTTTATAATCTCATAAACATAGCAAGGCCATGAATTCATGGTACCAGGTTTTGATTAAAAAAAACCTTAGGGATGTTGTTGTTTGCAGGGAGCTTCTACACAGTACTGAGTGTTGAGCACTGTGGAAACTGCCAGCCCTTGAGGTAATTCTGCTGTCACTATTAAAGCAGCTTATAATCTTCCTTGGTATGGAAGCTTTTTATGTCATGCTTTTAAATCTTTTTGCTTCAGCTAATAAAGTAAAGGGTCCCCTCGCACATATGTGCTAGTCATTCCCAACTCTAGGGGGCGGTGCTCATCTCCGTTTCAAAGCCGAAGAGCCAGCGCTGTCCGAAGATGTGGCCAGCATGACTAAACACCAAAAGCGCATGAAACGCTGTTGCCTTCCCACCAAAGATGATTCCTATTTTTTCTACTTGCGTTTTTACATACTTTTGAACTGCTAGGTTGGCTGGGACAAGTAACGGGAGCTCACTCTGTTATGTGGCACTAGGGATTTGAATCTCCGAACTGCTGACCTTCTGATCAACAAGCTCAGTGTCTTAGCCACTGAGCCATGGCCTCCTTGACTGAGCTAATAATGTAGCTTAATATATCCCTTTATATACAGGTGTTCATTGTCTCTGCATCCAAAAGAACCAATCGCCTGAGCACTTGATAACTGTCCTGTCACTTGGCAAAACAGCATCAAGTGGCCCTCTTCTTCCTTCCATCAAATTAGTTGCAAAAAAAAAAGTTTGAAAAAAAAATGTCAGTTCCTAGTTCTTTAAGGTTTGGGAAAGCCTGCATCACATATTTTGAAAGAAGTGGGGGAGAAATTGACTAGATATTTTTACAAGGAAGAATGAATTGGCACACCGAGTGTTAGACAACCAACCCTTCTATTTGCTTTTTAACCTTCCTGAGCTTATCTGCCCTCTCAGCTAGAGAGTGGAACAATTCCAATAATTACACTGAGAGAGACTGGATTTTGTTTCTTTACAGAATGAAATAGAACAGAATGTCATATTGCAAATCTGGTACATTTAGTTTTCCTTTATCTTTGCAGTCATCTCAAGATGAAATTACCTCAATCATTCTCTCTCTTTTCTCTTTTAAAGGAATCCTGAGGAATGAAGGTTTTCCTCCCTCTTTTGCCAAAAAGAATTGGATACTTTTAAAAATGTCTGCAGAACTCTTCAGTGCTTTGAGAAAAGGAGTAGAATGATAAGAAGTACTGTATTTTTCAGAATATAAGAAACACCTTTTTTCTTCAAAAAAAGAGGCTGAAAATCTGGGTGCATCTTATACACTGAATACAGCATTTTTCGCCTCCCGAAACCCCGCCCCCTTTGCAAAAATGGCCGTGCATAGCCTTTAGGAGGCTTCCAGAGTGCTATTGGGGGCTGGGGAGGGCAAAACATGAGCCAAAAACATGCTGTTCTTTGCTCATTTTTGCCCCCCGCCCAGCTCTCAGGAGTACTCTATAAGCCTCCTATAAGCCTTTGTGAAAAACAGGCCACTTTTGTGAAAAACAGGCCACTTTTGTGAAAAACGGGCCATTTTTGTGAAAAATGGGCCGTTTTTGGGAGGTTTGCAGAGTGCAAATTTGTTTTTAAAATTTGCCTCTTTAAAACCTTGGTGTGTCTTATACTCCGGTGCATCTTATACTCCGAAAGATACGGTATATTTAAACAAATACCGCACTTTCTGCTGGGATTAGTAATTGCAGGCCAAATTAAATTCTCTGTGCTTGGAATTCTCTTCTTATTAATTGCATAACTTTAATTGGGACATGATGGCTCAGTGGCTAAGATGCTGAACTTGTCAATCAGAAAGGTTGGCAATTGAGCGGTTCGAATCCCTAGCGACACATAACAGAGTGAAGTCCCATTACTTGTCCCAACTTCTGCCAATTTAGAAGTTCAAAAGCATGTAAAAATGCAAGTAGAAAAATAGGAACCACTTTGGTGGGAAGGTAACAGCATTCCGTGCACTGTGGTCATGCCAGCCACATGATCACAGAGACGTCTTTGGACAACACGAGCTTTTCGGCTTTGAAATGGAGATGAGCACCATCCCCTAGAGTCTAGAAGAACTAGCACATATGTGCGAGGGGAACCGTTACCTTTACTTTAATTGTGATAGTCTCCCTGTACTGTGTTTCAATAACAAAATAATTTTATCATAAAAATTAATTTATGCAATAAGCACTTGATCTTGATGGTTGGTGAATATGCCTGCCCCCACCACATTGTACTAACTTTTTATATCTAGTTCACAAAGCCAAAATGGCTGGATTCACACAAACAAGGTGTGACAACTTCTAAATTGACTCCATTCTTGGAGCCATAAATAAATGGAATTTACCCTTTGTTTCTGAAAAAGCCTTTCCCATTTAATCACATTTATACAACAGTGAAGCTAATACAAAATAAACAGCACCTTTATAATTCCACCAAGTTGATCAGGAAGTTGATCTAGTTAATTTTGAATTTTCTGGTTAGACCAGAAAACAAATAGGGAACATTTTCTTTAACTCGGCATGTAACAGTTTCCAAAAAGGCCAGCTTCCCCTTATCCTCTATATTTTCTAAAATTGAGTGTAGCATTTAAAAGAAAGAGATAGATTTATTATTTTTAATTGATTTAATGTTTGCATCCTGTAAGGTATGCAATATGCATTTATTTGCTATTTATCAATTACACAATAAAACAATTAAGTGACATTAACTCAGTGTCAGCTCGTAGTGACCACACAATCTTTCGCTGGGAAACATAGATTTCTAAGTCTCTCTTGCTACTGTAATTTAATCCACCAAATTTCTGTTATTCTCTTCCCTTTCATACCATTTTCCCAGCATTATGGACTTCTCAAGGGAGTTGAGTCTCTACATAAGGGGTCCAAAATATGATAGTTTCATATTTCTGTGTTTTTACAGAAAGTTCTTTTCTGAGATATTTGTTTTTCTTGGCTTTGCTTCTTTTCTCTTCTTGGCACTTTAGTTTGTTCTCACATCCAGTTTGCTTTTTTCATTTTTTGGCAGTCTGTTTTTACATTCATGTTTAATGACATCTTTAATTTCATTCCATAATTCCTCGGGTTCTCTATCAGTGAGGCTCAGGATTTCAAAACAATTCCTGAGGTTCTCCTTGTAAATGTTGAGCATGCATTCAAATCATATTGTGGAAACTTCCTTTTAGCTTAGCTTCAGACTTGTACATGGAGAGCTTGTGATCTATGCCTGGCCATATTATTAATACTATAATCAATCCATAATACAGTTAGCTTGATTTCTTTATAATCCATTTGAGGATGTCCATAAACAAGTAATCCTTAACTTACAATAGTCCATTTAGTGGCTGTTCAAAGTTATATTGGCACTGGGAAAAGTGCCTTATGAACATTTTTCAAATTTTGAAATATCCCCATGATCGTGTAATTTAGACGCTTGACAACTGACATATAACTGTTGCAATATCCTGGGGCCATGGAATAATCTTTAGCAACCTTCTGATAAGCAAGACCAATCATTAAACCAGATTCACTTAACAATTGTGTTACTACTCCGTTTTCCCCAAAATAAGATCTCCCTGGATAATAAGCCCAATCAGACTTTTGAGCGCATGCGCTAAAATAAGCCCTCCCCTGAATATATTGCAGCACAGCAATAGCCATGAGGTGACCACTCTCGCTGTCTCCTGCACGTCAAAAATAATAAGATCTCTCCGAAAATAAGGCCATGTGCTTATTTTGGGGGTCAAAAGAAAATAAGACCCTGTCTTATTTTTGGAGAAACGTGGTAACTTAACAACCCTAGTGATTCACTTAACAACTGTGGCAAGAAAGGTCATAAAATGGTCCAAAAGTTACTTAACAAATGTCTTGCTTAGCAACATACATTTTTGGGCTTGATTGTGGTCATAATTTGAGGACTACCTGTATAGAGGTGTCATTGTGGTTACTGATATAGCATTAGTTATGAATAAATCATTAGAGTAGCAGAAATTGAGAAGTCAATCTCTTACTTCATTTCAGCTTCCAAATTCATATAATCTAACTACAGTTTCCTCTTTCATGGTTTCAGTTTTTGCATCCCAGTCCCCAGTCACAAGTAGCACATCTTGTTTGGGTTTTCTGCCAATTTCAAATTGCACTTGATCATAAAACATATCAACTTCCTCTTTGAGGAAGTAATAGGAGCACCAACATGAATAAGGGTCATATTAAAGGGACGTCCACAAAGTTTAATCCATATTATTCACTGATTGCATTGCAGCCAATACAGTTCTTGCTATACCCCTCCTAACTACAAAATAAACTCCTTCTTATTTTTCCACATCCTGAGTAATAAACAGCGTTATCTTCTAGCTGAAAGTGTCCCTTTCCAGTCCATCTCAATTTGCGGATGTCTAAGACATCATTTTAGTTGCTTCACTTCATCTTTCACTGCATTGAGCTTTCCTGTGTTTATATTTCTAATGTTCTGTGTTCCTATTATTTGCCACCACTCCTCCTGATTTGCCATCTTGAGTTGTATATAAAAAAGAAGACATGCCCCCCTTCCGGGGGGCGTGGCCTGTTGCCGAGGAGGGCTCCACCGAGCTCCTCAGAGATCTGGTCTGTATATCTAAATAAGATCATAGATAGCACCCCTTTCTGGCTAAGAAAGGGGCAGGGAGAATAGCCCCGTAGGTTAGGATCTAATCGTAAACCACAGCCTTTTTTCTTTTTTGGCTGTGGAAAGAGATTAGTTCCGGCCGAAGCGGAGCTCTTATCTCCAGCCATTTCTTCTCAGCTGCCTTTTTTTTTTGGCAGCCCCAGACAGGCTAGCCCCCCCCCAGGACAAGACAAAGTTTTTTTTCAAGCTAGAATTGATACGGGCGGGTCCCACCCCTGTGAGATTTATGTTTTCAGTACTATCGTAAATACCAGCACCATTCGTCTTAGAGACTTCTTTGTCTAATTAGACCTCAAAATGGCGATTTCTCTCCGTGGATGATTGATATACTTAGCCGGTGTTATCTTCCTGCAGACTGCTCCTTAAGAAAATAAATTTTTCTTTTTTGGAAATAGAGGGGAGCGAAGCTCTGCTTACTTGCTTATTTATTATGCCATCCAAATCAAAGAAGCGTCTTGCTACAAAAGAATTTAAAGAATTTTCATTGGAAACACAGCCTTTGTCTCCTATGTCTTCTGTTGAGGAACTTTTAACACAGGAATATCTCCTTAAAATGCTTAACGCTTTTAAGAAAGAAATCAGGGAATTTGTATTGGAATTATTTGATGATTTACAATCTAAAGTTAATCAAATGAAGGCGAATACTTTTGCAGCTGTGTCTGCCCTGTCAGATTACTCTGCTGAAATAGAAAACAAATTGGAAAGTCTGGAGAAGGCTAATTTTAATTTGACTACCAATATTCAAATTTTACAAGAAAAAATTAGAAATAACGAAGAACAGCTTATGATACTAAATTTTAATAGGAAGGCATTTGCAATTAGAGTCAGAGGATTCCGTGAAAAGAAGCAAGAGAATTTAAAACAGACCTTTGCTGAAGCCTTCAGCCACGCGCTGGGAAGCCCGGGACTTAACTTTGATTGGCAGATTCGGAAAATCTATCGCCAGAACTCATTGATAGCGGAACAGCGACAGCTCCCGAGGGACATAATTATATATTTCTCTACAAAAGAATCTAGAAACGCGATTGTGCAAAATTTTTATAATAACAGGCTCCGAATTGATGACCAGGACCTGATTGTCTTCAAAGAGATTCCTTTCCAGATATTGAGAGCAAGAAGGGACTACGCCTTTTTAACTAAAGAGCTTAGGAGTCAACAGATTCGATACAGATGGGAGGCCCCTGCCGGCATCACGGTTACATTTGAGAATCAAAGATTTCGTCTTAACTCTATTTCGGAGGCTCAAGATTTCTATTGTAGGATTCTGAAGGCGGGACTTCCTGACGCGCTCGGAAGAGAGGAGAGACAAGCGGAAGGAGAAAGCAAACGGCTGGCCATGCGGCTGCAAGATGGAGGGGGTAGCCCCTCCTCCCTCGGAGAAGCAGAAGAACGCAGATCGAGAATTTAGATACTTCAAAAGACTTCCTAAAGTTGAGGACTGAATGGGGGTTTGAGACCTCTCTCCGGTAGAAAAAGTGGACTAATTTTTATCAGAAGGGAAAGCTGGACGAAACTACTTTGAGCTAGATTCTAAAGTAACGTTAGCACAAATTTGATAGTGGTTAAAAGAATGCGGAATGATTTATGTTGTTTAAACTTTGTTAGATGGGACTATTTTAAAATAGAAGGTTAACTGACTCTTGCTGAAAGTATTATTTGAAAATGATCCATGCTATTTAACTTTTATTTGAAGGGAAAGTTGGTTGTTATAGTTACTTTTTAAATAAACGCTAGTATAAATTTGATAGTGGTAAATATTAGACAAGCAAGAGATGAGGGTAAAATGTATGTGGAATGAATTATGTTATTTGTGGTAAATACCAGACAAGCAAGGGAAGAGGGCAAAATTTACGTTGTTTAAAGCTTATTAGAACAGGAAGCCGCTTGGGATTATCTTAAGATAACTGTAAAAAGAATGCGGAATGATTTATGTTGTTTAAACTTTGTTAGAAGCGACTACCTTAAAATAGAAGGTTAACTGACTCTTGTTGAAAGTATTACTGGAATATGTGGAATGATTCATGCTACAAATCGCTCTGAGCTATATTTTAAACAAATGTTAGTATAAATTTGATAGTGGTAAATATCAGACAAGTGGGGGATGAGAGTAAAATGCATGTGGAATGAACTAAGTTATTTAAATTCTACTAGAAGGGGAAGTCGGTTGGAATTATCTTAAGATAGAAATTGATTCCTGTGTAAAGTAATATCTGATCTATGTTGCTTAACTTTACTAAGAAGGGGAAATCTGGTTAGATTATTTTGAATTACGGTTTGAAAAAGGGGTAAAGAAAGATCATTCACGTTGTTTAAATTTTACTAGAAGGGAAAGTTTGATTACTTGTCTGTAAAGTTATATTTGAATATATGGCAGGAACTATGCTGCTTAAATCTTATTGGAAGGGATCATGAGGTTTAGGAAGGGAACGGGAGAGTCTACAGAAGATCGGGGTAAATAGCAAAGAAGTAAGAGACGAGAATAAAATATAGATAGAATGATTTATACTATTTAAGCATAGATAAAGATGGGGGGCTGAGATCAACACAAAGAGTGGTTTCTTTTTTTTTCTTTTTTATATATTACTTTTATTTTTTAATCCATATGTATACAAGATATTTTAGATAGAAGGTAGTGCCAGGTGTGGGCCCTGGGAAGCCGGGAGGATTAGGGATGGGGATTGTGGGGGGTGGGGTGGGGGGGGGTTAACATAATCTTAATAAGAACAAGAATGTATTTATATACGGTGGTTCCTTTTTTTTTATAGTAAATACCCTGTGTATAAATGATTGCAAATGGAATGTGAAAATTGAAAATTGAATAAAATATTTTAACAATAAAAAAAAAAAAAAAAAAAAAAAAAGAAGACATGATAAAAAAAATTTTTTTAAATGTCCAGATTTCATACCATGGTTTATATCACATAGTCATTCTGATTCATTGAACAATCCAAGTTTAATCCAATGGTTTGAGTAAACCAGCTGTATATTTCAGCCCATAATAAGCCCATATAAAGTGGAAAATTCTAATAAAATCCCGTTCTCTTCTTTTGAAGACAGAAGTCTCACGTTTGAAACAGGCAAGGTGACAGGTCTACAAAATTCTGCCTCATTCAACAAGATTGTTTTTTTTTATTGCAATAGCTTCAGTGGTTTCCCATCATCGCTCCAACTGGCAGAAGCATCTACAGATCAGTGGTGGGATTCAAAACTTTTTACTGCTGGTTCTGTGGGCATCAGAAGGTCATCAGGAACATCACAGAGGGTTTATTTTTTAAAGAAATAAATCTCCAAGGAGTCAAGAGCATAGTGCATTGATATAATTAGAATGCCTTGTCCCTGTCAGACCTAACAAAGTTAAACATTGACAAAAATATCTCAGAGATATATCAGGTAGGTTATTAATGGTACCTCATGAAATCTTGGTTCCAGTCCAATGTAGATCTCTTCTGGCCTAAATTTTACTTACATTAATGGGTCTTGCTCAGTAGTTGAATCAAATTTTTTACTACTGGTTCTGTGGGCGTGGCTTGGTGGGCATGGCATGGCTTGGTGGGCGTGGGTTGGTTGGCATGGCAGGGGAAGGCTACTGTAAAATCTCCATTCCCTCCCGATCAGCTAGGAGTCAGGAGGCAGAGAATAGATGGGGGTGGGGCCAATCAGAGGTGGTATTTACCTGTCCTCTGAACTACTCAAAATTTCCACTACTGGTTCTCCAGAACTGGTCAGAACCTGCTGAATACCACCTCTGCTATAGATGCTTTTCTTCACAGTGGGCAGCATTTATGCTGTGGATGATGGGTTTGTAATTATCTTTATCTATTCATTGTCCTTCAATTTAGCATACTTAGGTGGCAATGATGTCCAATGCTAGTATTTTGTTTTTAGTTTTCATAGGTCATATTCCAGGGAAGATGTGCATGCAAACAGCCTTTGAAACAATGGCCAGATCAAATGTAGTGTATGAATTATATTTAAAGAAAGAGAAGATGAATCTGTTATCTTATGAGTTGAAGATACTTGTGGTCTTTGGACATAACAATGTTCTGTCTATCTTTAGAAGACTGTGGTTATCTATAAACTCTCTCCCCCCTCTCTCTTTTCCTCTTTCTCTCTTTCTCTTTCTCTCTCTCTCTCCCTCCCTCCCTCCCTCCCTCCCTCCCTCTCTCTCTCTCTCTCTCAATTTATACTCGGCAAGATCCTGGCATATGCAGAAAAAACAGATATACAGATATAAAAGCAAAAGGTGCTATATTTCTTGTGACACTGTTGGATCCCTAAATCCAAGCTTTCATTCTCACTTCCTGAAGTCATGTCTAATCCTCAAGCTGTCCTGCCCTGAGACTAAAAACATATTCTGGATGCAATCAAAAAGTGACAAGCTGTCATTTCTTATTATTTTTGTGTTAATATCCAGGGAAATTGCCCTCTCTATTTTTTGGTTCATGTGTCGAAAATATATAAGGATAACTCTGCATATGAGCTAGTTTATATAAAAAAGGGGATCAACATTGACAGTACTCATTTTATTCATTAAAACAACTATTCAGGGTCTTGGTGGCAAAGAGAACTTAGGGCAATAAGCTCTGTCTTCAAAATCACAAATGACTGATACATTCATATTCATGTGGACTAAAGCTTCATACACTATTTCATGCAGTAAATTACATAAATTGGCAGGTAAATATTCTTAAAACTAGATTCTGTACCTCTATCTATTGTGCTTTCAAGCCAGCGACTAGTCCCTGTGGCAAGATTTCAACAGTGGTCTGCCATTGCCTCCTTCCCAGGGCTGAGAAAAAATGACGGGCTCAAGGTCATGAATATAGTCTCATGCCTAAAATGGAACTAGAACTCACAATCTCCCAGTTTTTAGCCGGACATCTTAAACGAACTTTCTCTCTAATTTCCCATGCACCATTAAAAAAACATTCATGGAATTTAATGGAAACCAAGATAAGTGTAATATTCGAAATACTGGCAATCATGAATACTATTCAAATTTAACACAAAGAATGAATTCAGCTTCTGAAATTCTGTGCCTAGTGCTCAGGAAAAAAATGTAAATCATTTTACCAAAAACATTAATGTGTTCAGAGTTTCAGATAATATGAATCACTGTCCTGGACTAGGAAAAGTTTTTGGAGTCTTATCTTAAGCAATGGGTATTGGTAACCTGAAATCAGTTCTCTATACTTCAATTGAGCAAAAGTGTCATGTTTACAAATTTTGCTCATTTGGTTTCTATTTGTGAGTGTATCACTGGGAGAAAGAGAGGTTTGTTCCTGAAAAATAAATAATTGGAATTGATTAAGCTAAGCCCTTTTTTTTGGCTATGATTCTGCTCTGTTCTAAATCCAGCAGCCTGTGAATGATCTTCACATCTGGAGAATGTGGGAGGATGGGGCACCTTCTAGAAAGCTCTTTTATTTATTTTTTAAATAGAACAATTAATAAATGGAACAACTTGCCTCCAGAAGTTGTGGATGCTCCAACACTGTTTTTAAGAAGATATTGGACAACTATTTACCTAAAACAATATAGGCAGTGGTGGGATTCACTTACCTTCCCCACCGGGTCGCAAATAAGAGCAGGCGCATGCACTCACTCACTTCATTCTCATCCATTGCACCTGCTCATGCACACCGCCTTCTGCACATGCGCAGTGCTTGTACATTACATCGGGGCGGGTGGGTGGAGCCTCCTGAAACCACCGCTACCAGTTCACCCGAACCAGAGAGAACTGGCTGAATACCACCTATAGGGTTTACTGCTTGAGCAGCGGGTTGAACTAGAAGACCTCCAAGGTCCCTTCCAACTCTGTTATTCTGTTATTTATAACTATTGAGGATTTTGCATAAAGTATAAGACAAATCTAAAGAAGTAGAAAGGAAAGAAAGAAGAAAAAAGGAAGATGTGCAAGAAAAGAAAACATAACATAATAAAATATCATGATTGCAGTCCTGTTGGCTACTTAGAACTCCAGAAAAAAACAATTGCAACCAGTCAGCCTTCTATTGAGCACATGTATACTGAATGGCTCAGAAAGTGGGCTGAGAAAATACCTACAGATCCCTTACATCCTGGACATAACCTGTTTCAACTTCTCCCCTCAGGACGCCGCTATAGCGCATTGCATGCCAAAACAACTAGACACAAGGACAATTTTTTCCCCATGCCATCACTCTGCTGAATGCTAATTCTCATGATATTATCTTATGTTTAAGGATATTTACCCATGTAGTAGGGCTCTACTATTGTTTGTTAGGATATCAAGTTTAATAGCTGGAACAATAAAGTGCACACTAGGCCAGGACACACAGTTGTAGTTGATTAATTGGAGAGTGCTGACTCATGCATGAGGCAATCTAAGCTATGATTGGTTGCTGTAAGTATATAGAGGGACTTCCCTTTTTTCCCGCCTTTTTCTTCTGAGTGTCTTGTATACTGTCAAATTTACCTCATGATATTCTTGTGTTCCTGACTATCTTGTTTTGCTCCTTCCTGGATGATGATAAACACTGACATTAGTTTAAATGTTAAATATGTGGTCTTTTATACACCCACACCCACAAACACACACACAAACACACACACAAACAAACACACACACACACGATATACATAAAAGACCACAAGTTTGTGTCAGTGTCTGACTTCATCTGGACAGTTGCTGTGCAATGTCTCAACACTTTTATCCTTCTCATCTACCCTATTACCTTCTTCTATTATTATCTTATTATATTACTTTGTTGTTTGTATGTACACTAAGAGCTTATGCACCAGAAACAAATTCCTTGTGTGTTCAGTCACACTTGACCAATGAAGAATATTCTATTCCAGTACTTCTCAACCTTCCTTCACCATAGACCCCTTTAAATACCTTGTGTGGCCATAGACGATAGCCATGGACCGCCAAAACCTAACTCAGGATTTAAATCATGCCATTTCTTCAACCCTTCGCGGACCCCCTGTGATGATATCACAGCCTCCAGGGCATCCGTGGACCAACGATTAAGAATTTCTTATTCTAGTCTAGCCTACTCTAGTCTACTCTAGTCTAGTCTATGTCAGCCTTTATCTTGCTTGCTTGCTATCGGCTGCCATATTAATGGGGGGAGGGGGGCTTAGGTATTTGGGAGGGGAAACGTGTGGTGGAAATGTCTCGGAATGAAGAGGGAGGATTGCTCCCATCATCTATTGCACAGCTGAATGGACTTGTTTATGCCATATGTCAAGGTCAACCGTCCCGGCATACCAGATGAATGAAGACATCTGAAGATGCACCCCACATGACACCCTTGGAGGCTGGGGATTGGGTATTCAGAGTCTTTAGCCTCAGACTTGCTTTACTTTCACTGCTATCATTTCATATCCAGTAAAAATAACTTTTCTCTAAAACCATGGAGTTGGGGGTTTCCTTTCTTGGATTGTGATTGTCTGACTATTCTGTTCTGTTCTGTTCTGTTCTGTTCTGTTCTGTTCTATTCTATTCTATTCTATTCTATTCTATTCCATTCCATTCCATTCCATTCCATTCTATCCCATCCCATCCCATCCCAACCCAACCCAACTCTAACCCTAACCCTAACCCTATCTTCTATTTCTATTTCTATTCCTTCTTTTCAACAGACATTAACAAACCTCTCCCCTCTGTCTTAACTCTCCCAGAAGCCCCCATTCAACCTCTTATTTAATTCTCACCTCATTCAACCATTCAATCGCTAAATCATCATTTTACTTTATTTGGGAGAAAGTTCCAGTGCCAGTTAAATGAGATCAGAGGGAAACTCCCACCAGTTGAGATGAGGAACACTTTTCTGTGCTGGTGCAGTAGGGATTTCAGCCAACTCTTTCCTTTGCTCTAGAGCCTGAAGGTAAGAGTTTGACTGAGACACGTGGACACATTCACTGTACCAGGAAATAGCATACCGCTAGAGGGAACACACATCAGATGAGATGTCACACTTCTCAAAGAAGAGCAGAAGCATTAAGACAAGCCAAATCCTTGGCTGCTTAAATTTTCTTTTCCCCTATCAGGGTAAGGCAGCATTGGAGCAGAATGCATAAAATGGCCAGAGGCAAAACAGACACCTAAGGAGAAATGGGAAAGAGATGGAGTAAACCATGAAACCTAATTATCATTGTTACCTTAAATAATGTATCATGACAAAATGGTAAATATGACACAAGGGGAAAAGTGACACACGTATGCAAAAAAAACCCTCCATCTTTTATTTCATATATACAGTATATTTTTTCCTCTAAAAATACCAACAGCAGTTAAAAAGTGGCATTGTTAAGTGTTTCAAGACTACTGTTTTTAATCCAGTATGAGTTAAATATTATTGAGTCTTGTAGGATTTATTTACAAACACAAGGTTTGCAACGCGTTACAAAGGGGAAAAAAGAACAACAAAAAAGGAACAAATAGCCAAAGGAAGCCAAAGCCATGGAGCTATCTATTAAAAATATTATGATGTTATGACTTGAAAATTCATTTTCTGGTCTGCAGTTGGACGATTTAGTCAATTAAAACATATGTAATATAGTTATAAACTTTAAATATATACTTTATTATCTTGTGGGACTGCATTATTAGCTGTCCAGGGCTGAGAGTTGGACATGCTGAATTAAAGCAAGCTCACAACTATCCCTGGGAGAGATATTTAGAATTACTCACAGCAAAAGCTCTTGAATATTGATATTACAAATTAACATAATGAAGTTGGGAGAGAGGTTGTTCACTGCATACTTCAGTAGCAGCATGCCGAAAATATTCAGGGTTGAAGGGTTTGTGTTTCTTTTTGTTTAAATGGAATTTCAACGTCCACCAACAAGAAGCAAATTAAAGAGGTTCAAGAAAAGCACATTCTGGAGTTTGCTTTAAGAATGAGAATCAAATAGAAGTTATAGTCCTTCTGCACAATTATCTTCTCCCAGATGCTTAAGCATGTTCATCCCATTCATGATGTGCATAATTTAGGGGAATGACTTCATTTTGTTGTGCTATTGTCTAAGAATTGGACATCTGAAAAACTTGCTCATTTAGTGAAAATTGGCCTGCCACAGTCAGGGCACGCTCAAAACAAGCAGCCAGTAATTAGATTAGAATTGCAAACAGGAATGCACAGAAGGAGTCAGAATTGGGCCAAAATTCATATATGACATCCAAAGTAACAAATTAGACTCCAAACACCACTCCTCTGCTCACAACAGAATCCTTATGCCACCAGGCTTGAAATTTTGGGCTTGGACAATCTGGAACTACACCGCCTGCAGTCTGATCTAAGCATAGTACACAAAATTGTCTGTTACTACATCCTACCTGTCAACAAGTTGGTTTTTCCAGCAAGCTGGCCTGGCCTGAACAGAATAAAATAAATGATTAATTTAATTGTTAAATTTAATCTAATTTTTAAAATTTTATTGTTAATATTAATTGGGTTTATTTTTGGATACTTTATTTAATTTTCTTTTTAACTTTTGTAATATGTTTTTTTTATGTTGTACGCCGCCCTGAGTCCTTTGGGAGAAGGGCAGCATATAAATCCAATAAACAAACAAACAACTACTTCAGCTTCAATAATACCTCAATAATACACGGGTAAACAATAGATACAAACCAAGGTGGTATTCAGCAGGTTCTGATCAGTTCTGGAGAACAGTAGTAGAAATTTTGAGTAGTTTGAAGAACCAGCAAATGGGCTGGCCCCACCCCCACTGCCTCCCAGCCTCTCAGTTGATCTTCTTTTGTTGCCCTGAACATGAGAACGGAATTGGAAGCAGGTTAGTGGGGTGAGGAGGGAATGGGGATTTTGCAGTATCCTTCCCTTGTCATGTCCATAAAGCCATACCCACAAAGCTAAGCCCACAGAACCAGTAGTAAATTTTTTTGAATCCCACCACTGATACAAACTCAAGGTAAACCACACCAAACTCAATTGCAGAAAATATGACTTCAGCAACAGAGTGGTCAACACCTGGAATGCTCTACCTGACTCTGTTATTACATCCGCAAACCTCCATAGCTTCAACCTCAAACTGTCTACCGTGGACCTCACCCCATTCCCAAGAGTCCGTAAAGGGGGCATAAGTGCACCAGCATGCCTACCATCCCTGTCCTACTGTCCCAATTTATTTGTACTCATTTCCTTTATACTTATACCTATTATCTTGTACATGTTTGACAAACCAAATAAATAAATAAAATAAATAAAAACAAAGGCTAGGGATTATTCCATACAGACAAAGAAACAGGCAACACAACAGTTTCAGTAACTGATAGTAATAGATACTGTTGATATATAAAGTCAGAACTGCTGAGATTCCTAGCTGATGATGGTTTTTGAAGAACATCTTACTGTATTCATGAATAAGTTATCCCTCTTGTGGAGGAAACTGATTTGTTTTAATGCAAACTCTGTTTTTTGTTCCTGAAAGTGTAAAGTATGAAGCACTCTAAGAACTGGAAAGATTTCATTACTTTCTCAGATTCAGTTGAGGAATTTGGGATGGTTTTGGCATTTCTATTTCTAGCAATCTGATTCTATTATCACAGGTCTCTTAACACATTCAGCTGATCATCCTTGACTTCCAGAGGGTTCTTGACAGCAAAGACTTGAAACACACTTAGCCACCAATGAGTGGGATCTTCTGCTGACCTTCTAACTTTGACTGTTTTCATGGACAGCTGTGCTATGAATCTGAGACCCCAGGGCCACATGATGTGGCTATCAGACTGCTTCCAATTTACCAAATGAAATTGATGGGGAATAATTCTACTACTGTAATTGTGTTTAATTAATTTAAATTTGAGATATAATTTGGAATTTATTCTGATGTGACCCCCCCAATGTGTTACTTAAAGGTTAAAAAAAGAGCAAGGGTTAGTTGGCACATGATTATACTCCATTATACTATTTCTATTCACAAAGCATGATTCACTTCAACACAAAGTCTTGCAAGTATCATTGAACTTTATGAGCACTGCAAGCAAGCAGGTGATCAGACTTTTATGGGAGAATCTCCCTGATGAAACTATTTCCATTCCAGTTACATTAGGGGTTTGATGGGGAACTGAATGTGGAAATGGCTAAAATGGGAATCTGAAACTACCAAAGGAATCCAGTTCTACAAAAAACACACAAACACACAATGAGGTGGAGGGCAAGTTTATAAAACCATATTAGCTACTTAAACAACCACAAACCTTTAATTTTCATTGCATTTCAAAAGCCTGCCTGTCATGCCTTCAAGCCATCTTTTCTTTTTGGACTTCAGGCCTGCCACAATTTCTACTGTGGGAAACTGGGAGGGGGGAATTATGTGGAGTTGGGTGATATGTAGCCATAATAACATTCTTCTTAGAAACTCAAGGTCATCTTTCACTCTTGCCGGAACTGGATGGATGGATTCTGTCTTCGTGGCAGTGGAAGATTGGACCATGTGATGAAATTGTGGGTGTTGGGGCAGGATCTTGACTTTCAACTGGGTGCAAAAACCTGGAAGCTTTCAGATTTGGGTTTTTCCCAGATGTGCCAACATGGCTCTTTTAATAAATTGGAACTTTGAGGAAGCTCTTGCCTTGGATTCTGATTTTATTTCAGATGCTATTTGGAACCCTGACACTACCTTTTTCAAGTGAGCATTTCCTTAAAAAAATAGGGCAATACCAGAATCACATTGTCTTTTGGATAATCCTATGTTAAACATGTCAGAGTTTTCCAAAGTTAGCATTGTGGCATTGTACATCTCACTAAGTATTTAATGACTGGAATAGATTCCTGAATTGACCTCAATATGGTATTACAGGTGGGGGCTTTGTAATCTTGCAAATGTTGATTAACTACTCCCATCAAACTCAGACAACTGGCCAATAAGGGAATAATGGAACATATAGAGACCACACATTTTCTAATCTGTTAATAGATAATGTGTTATCGACTAGTTCATAAGCATGCAATTCATCCTTTGCTAAAGACTGATGCTCAATATATATGCCAGATATTTAATGCTAGTGTGCGAAAGTGATTGCTGTCTAAATGCACTTTGGTTTAGGTTCAGTGTGTTCTCCAGACTCAAAAATTGGGTTAGTTTGTAAATCAAAAAGTTTCCTATGTGACAGCTTTAAAACTTGTGGACTTCAACTCCCAGAATTCCTCCTCCAGCTAAGTTGGCTCAGGAACTCTGGCATTGAAGTGTGCAAGTCTTAAAGTTGTCAAGTTACAAGACCCTTGCACCCCTAACCCTTTAGAAAAAAAAACCCCAGGGATGTTCAAACTTGACAGCTTTAAGACTTGTGGACTTCAACTCCCAGAATTCCTCCTCTTGCTCTTGATGATGTGCGGACGGGTGGCGGGGAGGGAGCTGGAACCGGTTCTAAACGGCACTATAGATTTGTGGAACCTCTTCTATAGAAGAGGTTAGAACTGGCAGGAATCCAACCCTGGAATGGTTGTAATCTTTTCCCCATCCAGTGCAAAGTACCTTCTCCAGAAGAGTTATTTACTCCGCACCGTTAGCAGGGAAGGAAAGAATAAATTACCTTGATACCTGCTCAAACTCTTGATAATTATAGCTACACTAACCACCCACTAGCAGATTCTCTTCTACAAATCTGTTCCTTAAAGGCAAAGAAGTATTGAATATCAAACAATTTGGTGAGAGTAATGACTCTTACTGATAATAAAAATGCATCAGTAAACTAAAGAAATTGACCAGTGGAACTTCAGCAGAATGATAACTCACAGCATGCAGGGTAAGACTGGCTAATATTTATTCTGATTTCTGTTCATTTAATGAGTTGGAGACAAAGACGAAGTACACCTGTACAAAAGCAGGTTTCTACAGTGAGTTAAAGTGAAAGAATGGGTGTGTGAATTGGCAGTTATATTTGATGCAATGGAGTTGATTCCCCCATGCAGAATCACTAGCCCCTGAAATGAAATGTGAAATCCTCAGGTAGGAGGCAGGAGATGGAGAAATCTATTGTTCTTAGCAAATGCTTAGCAAATCTTGCTAAATGCTTAGCGAATTATTCTAAATGGCTGGTACCATTTATATTTAGACTGCAATTTTAAAGTCATGCTATGAAGTCCTTTGGGCAACATATCAATTAAAACATGTAAAGTATAAAACAATTATACATGTGTAGTTCTGCTTTTATTGCACTGAAAAATTAAGTAACCTAACCTGATTTGTCTCGGTCCACTTTTGGTAGGGACAGTTTAGTCCTAACATCTTGATTCAGATGGTAAATAACTATAGGAATATAGTAGAATTGCACTCATGAAGTAAATATGTAGTTCCTATCTGGCTCTTTCACTTTCATTGAGGATGCTTGTTAAAAAGGTGTTTTTTTATTTTTCAAATAACTGGAAGGCAGTCCTTTTATGCATTGCTCCTATTTACCAATGCTCAAGTTGATTGGGAATGAATGTAGAAGGTATGCACAAGGAACAGAGAGACCGTAGGCTTAAGATAAACTGGGTGGGATCAAGACTTCTCTATCCTCCATGCTGCAAGGTAAGGCATGGTTACAGCAGAAGGTATCACTCCAGCAATATTGAGAAGGTGGTCTTCCTAATGACAGCTTTCCATCTCTCACTCTGAAATATTGCTTTGAAGATGTGCCATCTATTGTTTTATCTGCTTCCTGGCTTGTAGTTCTGGGCTAAAACTTTCTGTGCCATTTTCATCACTTGTTCAGATGAGAAGAATATTTGAAATTTAAAATTCATATTCATGAATTCAAAGTAATATTTTAAAGAGTGACATAATGGGTTCTTGTCCTAATCACAGTCAAAATTTGGCCAGTAAAGTAAGTCAATGTTTCATATATTGGCATGAATTTTCCGGCAGTCTGTACCTTTTTGGCATCCTATATATCGATTTAATCTTGAAAGAAGGCATCCAAGGGACTCATGGGGCTGTTCAGATAGAGATGCTAGGGCAACCAGAATGATGAAAAGCTTGAGGAACAGAAATAAACCAAACTCCCTGTCAACTCGCAAAGTATCCCTGCTCTTGAGTTGCCATAGGCATGGGGGATGGGAAAACAGACTTTGCAGCTGCAGTGAGGCAGTACGTCAGTCAAAACAAAAGCACATTTCAGCCATATCTCTACCAAGGCCGTCTTCACGGTTATCCACAATGGCCGGAGGGGAGTGATTGCTACAAACTGCAAAATTGTTTAGGGAATATGACTGATGACACACCTTGAGGGGAGGGGGGAAACAGGGTCAGAGCCGGAACGTAAATTATGTGGGGTCAGAGTTTGTGTCACTTGGAACATTCCGACATGAAGCTCCTAATAAATAACTGGATTTCTTTTGAAGCTTGGCTTGATCCTCATGACTAAATTAGGGCATCAATTGGAACCCTGACACCCCCAAAATCTACTGCTTTACAAATAAGCACATCACATTTTTTTCCTTTGAAATGTGCTAAAAAACCATTCTTGAAATATATACCATGTGAAAAAGGCAATCCAATGGTCAGCTTGACTGAGGATTGTGGCAGGTGTGCATGTAAGGAATGCAAAGTGCAAGGCTTCAAATAAATTGAATGTGGTCAAGATTCATTCTCCGTGCTTTAAGGAGAGGACTGTCTGCAGCAGAAGGCTGTCACTCAAGCACATCCCATGTTGAAAAAGACAGCCTTTCATTAATTGAAGCTGTTCTGAGCAGCAGGGCAAAAACATTTATAGTTTTTCTACTCATTAAAGCTTACAGCTGCAACAGCTGGCAATGTTTCATAGTCCATGCTCACCTGCCTTCTGCCAAAACTCTGGTGTTTGCAGAGGGAGCCACCAAGTGGATTGTCTGGGCAATTCCTGTACTTTCATTTATCGTATTATCTATGATTGCAGAGTTGCAAGTGTGATGTTCCAGTAGCATTTTCCACAAATGAAGACCTCCTCTGAGTTACCTACATTATGTTTTCAAAACTTTATCCAAGGAAGGCTAGGGCAGGCCATCTAGATTTGGGGGGAACACTTCCATAGGGCAAGCAGAGTGATGAAAAAGTATGTTTCCTGATCTCATAAAATGACGCTGTTTAAGTGACAGGTCCCTGTCGGATTCTGTCCATCTCTCTTTCAGAAAACTCTCTAATAGTTGAATAAAACGAGACCAAAAGTGGAGCCAGCAAAAGACAGTTGGAAAATGAGAATGTGCGCTCCATCCTGGTTTTCCACTTGCACACAGTTATATGGTCACTACTGACAAAGTGTTTGGAAGTCTGTAGAAACTAGGAATGTTATCTATTCTGCCAATGCTTTCCTTAAGTTTTAGCCACCTTGCTTGCTTAAGAATTGTTGGTAATTTAGATGCCTTGCAGTGAACATAATAAAACCATTTCTTCAATGGATGCTGTGTTTGTCGCATATCTACATTACCCTTTAGAATAGGTGTAGGCAATTTATAATCCACATGCCATCTTATGTGAAAACCCAGCACCACAAACTTACGTTCATATTCTTGCTCCTATTCCTTTCCTTAAACTCCCCAAAGCCTCACAACTGCTTTTCCTTTGATTTAATCTGGAAATTTTTTCTACGTGTTGGGAAACTTGAACTCAAATAATTTGTCTTCCAGAGACCTCCAATTCCATTCCGGCTAAATATGATATTTAATGATGTCACCAATTCATTGGATATTTTTCTGTGCTTTTTGATAGGATTAGTACACTAAATTCTGCTTTAAGTTAACATTTTAAAAATGGAACTAATGTAGCAACTCTAGACATGGTTCGTAACGTCCTACAAGGAACTTTGGAGTACACTTTTAAAAGTGGTAGATGCCAAGGTTCTTCTTTCAAATCCCTAAAGGTCTCAGGCAGGATCTCAAAATCTTGCACGACATCAGCTGAGAACACCAAAATCTCAAGAGAATTTAGTCAGGATAGCTCCAAACTTTTGTGAGATTTCAGAGAAAACACACTAGAATCTTGAAAATTTCAACCGCCAGAAACTATTATTTTGGTGGTTGAACTATTACACGATCACTCAATAGTAAAATGGCTACTATTATAGTTTGCACCATAATTAAATGCTCAATATTAGACCAGCTGGGTCTACAGTAAGCACAACCTATCATTGGGTAGGTTAAAGCAGTATTTTTTACATCAGTTTCTTTAAGAAAATATTAAGCTCAGCTGTCTCTCACTACAACTGCAACATATTCATCTTTGGCTTGATCATTTTTAGTATTCATTAACTATAGGGGAATGAGTCAGTGAGTTAGCGAGTGATGTACTAAACAACTAAAAAACCTGTTTGATTAATTTTGAATTGCAGTTTTGGATATCGTAATGTTATTTTTTTTTTGTCTACTAAATTACTGAGACATCTCAGAAGTAAAACTCAGCAGATGTTCCAACTCTTTTCAGTCTACATTCTTTGTTCTGCATAGTTTCAACATGTGCATACTAAGTGGCTTATGCATATTAATCTGTCCATCCAGTCATAAATCTCCACAGTCTTGTTGTTATTATGCAGTGTAAATATTTTGGCAAGTTTCATTAATGGTATGTTCCAGGACTCTTCCTTACCGGGAGTGTCAAACTCAATTTCATTGAGGGCCGCATCAGGGTTGTGTTTGACCTCAGGGGGCTGGAGTGGGCGTGGCCTGGGTGGGCATGTCCAGCTTGACATCACTCGTGTCGGGAGTGGCTGTGGTGGTCCTAGCACTCTGCCAGCGAAAGTGGGCTGGCGATCTCCGTTTTCAGCTGCGACAGCTTCTTGCAACCCTCTGCCAGTGAAAATGGAGCTCAGGAGGGTGGTTGTACTGATCAAACTTTAATCAACTTTTATCTATATCCAGTAAAGAGTTGGGCTATTTTCTTGACTTCGTCACTGGTATTTCTACTTTACTTTCTTGGTCTTGTAATCTACACTAAATCTTATATTTGTAATCCCATTATTTCTGAATCAAGCATGTTTCACATCTGTTATTTCTTTATTAACAACCTTTAAACATATTCTACCAATAGAAGCAAACATTGTTACTGTTATTTTTGATATTGTGGGTACTAATTTTTGGCCTCAATCATTTAAGGTTTCCTTTAATGTTTCAAGTTTTATAAAGTTGGGTGTTATTTTAACAGAATAACAGAGCAACATAATAACAGCTACCAACAGAGTTGGTAGGGAATTTAGAAGTCATCTAGTCCACCCATCTGCTCAAGCAGGAAACCCCATACCTTTTCAGACAAATGCTGTCCAGTCTTAAAAGTTTCCATTGATGGAATACCCACAATTTCTGAAGATAAACTATTCCACTGGTTTATCAAGAAATTTCTCCTTAGTTCTAGGTTGCTTACCTCATTGAATAGTTTCCATTGATTGTTTCTTGTCTTGCCTTCTGGTGCTTCGGAAAATAGGTTGACCTCTTCTTCTTTGTGGTGGCCCGTCAAATATTGGAACACTGCTATCATGTCACCCCAGTGCTTCTTTTCACTAGACTAGGTAAAGGTAAAGGTTCCCCTGAGACATATATGTGAGTGTCATTCCTGACTCTAGGGGGCAGTGCTCATCTCTGTTTCTAAGCTAAAGAGGCAGGGCTGTCCAAAGATGTCTCCATGATCATGTGACTGGCATAACTAAACGCTGAAGGTGCACAGAACACTGTTACCTTCCTACCAAAGGTGGTTCCTATTTTTCTACTTGCATTTTTAGGTGCTTTCGAACTGCTAGGTTGGCAGAAGCTGGGACAAGTAACAGGAGCTCACTCCATTACGCACCACTAGGGAAACACTAGCCAAACTGCCAACCTTTCTGATTGATAAGCTCAGTATCTTAGCCACTGAGCCACCACATTCCTCTTTTCACTAGACTACACATATCCAATTCCTGCAACCTTTCTTCATATGTTTTAGGTTCTAATCCCCTAATAATCTTTGTTGCTGTCTTCTGCACTCTTTCCAGAGTCTCAACATCTTTTGTATATACCATGGTGACCAAACTGGATGAAATCCCAATCATAATCAAAACTAAGTTGGGCTTTTGTTTGGGGGTGGAGGGAAAGAGGCTGGAGTCATTAATCTTTCTAGCATCCAACTTAAATAATGGCTCTAATCTCTGTTATGATTTACAGTGCTGGTAATAATTCTGGTTCCCTCAAAAATCTATTTATTTTATACAGCTTGTTTCTAAATCTTACAGTAAAAATTTCTACGTTCCAGATATGTCTGGACCTTTAATTTGTATATAACTTTCTTGGTTCAAAATCTTATTTAGCTTTTTGGCTGTTTATTTCACATTTTAAGCTCTTATAGTTTCTTTTGTACAGACTCGCCAAGTCGGCTTTTCAAACTTGTCATTCCAAAGGCTTCTTATACCTTTAAGTTGGTTAGATAAGTGATTTCTGAAAGCGATTAGAAGTGAGGTTAGCTAACTTAGTGCATTTTAAAAGGCTCCACAGTTGCTTTGAGCTTGATAATTGATCCCTTTGTCTACCGCCACTCAAACCTGTGGGGAACCACTGTCCTGCAGTCTCCTCACAAGCAGCAGGTGCCCAGAGCACATGTGGGCAATCTCCTGTCTTTTCCTTATCCAGAGAAGTTCTGTAGAATTATTTTACTCACCGATTCTTTGATCTTTGCTATAGTTGTCCCCTCTGCTCTCCATGGATACATGTTCTACTCCCCAAGACTTCGCCAGAAGTCTCTAATTTGGCTTAACTTGAAAAAATGGCTTGTATATATAAAAGAGCACCAAGCTGAGCTGCCTGATCACTGACGCAGGAAGATGTTAATGTTCAATCCATCTAAGAGACAGGTCTGGGACCAAAAAAAATAGAGTAAAATTCAGGAGGCTGTTATGTAAACAAAAATGTTATTTTGGAAAGGAAATAAATACTCTTCCATTGTAATGTACATAAAAATAAGCTGGTTCTAAATGGGAAATACTGTAGTTTGGTGTCTGGATTTCTTGAACTCTATCCTTTTCTTTCCAATAACTCCTGCTAAAGACACTCACTGAGAATTGTGCTTGGAAAGAATCACCTCCCATTTCTTGCAGCTGTCAAAGAGCGTGATAACTTCTCGATGTTTTCCTTTGAGTACGCAACTACATCACCTAATTTTACTTGCAATGTACGATCAGCAAAGAATAAAAGTGAATGCCACATCCATTTTGATATTAGATGCCTCTCTAAGCAGCAATGGCAGTAACAATCATCCTTCTTTCTACCCCCCACTCTCCATCATAACTATCACTCTGCTTTATTACTTGCATTCATCTTGCTGAGTGTGGGATGAAAATGCACCCTTGAGACTATAAACATGCACCGAAGTTTAACAGCCACCTGCTGACTAAACTATGGAGCTTTTTGTTGATTTTTTTCCAAACAGGGCTTGCTTAATAAAGCATTTAACAGCTAGCGCGAATCTACCATGGACTTCCAGTTGAGCATCGTACGTTTCCTGCATTGTTAGTTAAATGGCAGGCTGACAATCTCTGGGTGTTAAAATTGACGTAAACAACCTCATCAATGTTAGCTGCCTCCTTGCAAATAACTTTTCCCAAGCAAAATGGAAATTTTAAGGATGTCTACATAAGACAAGTCTAACTGACATGATTAGATGTACACATTAGTTAGGATTCCAGGGAGCTCCGCTGAGTATTAATGATGAACTGAATTTGAAAAGTTTGAACTTACCTGAAAAGTTTGGTGTTGAATTCATCTCAGTTCGCAGCAACTCTTCTCACCTTACCAGAATGGCTACTTGTCCAACCATTTTAGAAGAGCATGAAAAAGCCTTGAGCAGAACACACCTGTTTCGAACTCATGACAGGCTCTTAAAACGTTACAGGTACTGTCAGGACTGTATTGGAATAATTCCAATAAACTTAAAATTTTTTGCAGAGACCCCTAATAATTATGACTCCTTACTGGAACGTGGGAGAAAAGAGAAGATCTGCTAGTATTAATGAAGCTGGAAAAACTAAGTAAGCAGTCGGTTGGATAGGATTTTTTCCCTCTCTGCTAGACAATTGTGCTGTGTCTTGACTTCTAAAATACAATTCTCTCACTAAATTGAAGCAATCTATATACATCTAAATCCCCGGCCAGTCATTCTTGCCATTTGTCATTTTTTGTCATTTTTTGTCATTTTATTGACATTTATAGGCCGCCCTTTTCCCTAAGGGGACTCAGGGCGGCTTACATTTCATAGGAGGGGGGGTGTGAGACAGGACACAAAAAGGAAAAAAATGTGAATAAAAGAAAATAACCAATAAAACACAACATTCATTCGACATTCGGGCGGGGCGAAATTAGAGACTTATCTCCAGGCCTGACGGGATAGCCAGATCTTGAGGGCTGTGCGGAAGGTCTGGACGGTGGTGAGGGTGCGAATCTCCACGGGGAGATCGTTCCAAAGCGTCGGAGCTGCAACCGAGAAGGCTCTCCTCCGCGTAGTCGCCAGTCGGCACTGACTGGCGGATGGAATTCGGAGGAGGCCCACTCTATGCGATCTGATGGGACGAAGGGAGGTAATTGGCAGGAGGCGGTCTCTCAAATAGTCAGATCCACTACCATGAAGGGCTTTATGAATGGTGAGTAGCACCTTGAAGCGCACCCGGAGATCAACAGGTAGCCAGCGCAGCTCACGGAGGATCGGTGTTATGTGGGCGAACCGCAGTGCGCCCACAATCACTCGCGCGGCTGCGTTCTGGACTAGCTGAAGTCGCCGGATACTCTTCAAGGGCAGCCCCATGTAGAGCACATTGCAGTATTCCAGCCTAGAGATCACAAGGGCTCGAGTGACTGTTGTGAGAGCCTCCCGGGTCAGGTAGGGACGCAACTGGCGTACCAGGCGAACCTGGGCAAATGCCCCCCTGGTCACAGCTGACAAATGATGGCCTCAAGACCCTGGTTCATCACGTCCACCGCTTCATTGAGTTGGCACGGGGCGGACAGATACAGCTGTGTATCGTCCGCATATTGATGGTATTTTATCCCATGCCTCCGAATGATCTCGCCCAGCGGTTTCATGTATATGTTGAATAGCAGGGGGGATAAGACCGAACCCTGCGGCACCCCATAAGTTAGGGGCCTCGGGGACGATCTCTGCCCCCCCACCAACACCGACTGCGACCTGTCCGAGAGGTAGGAGGAGAACCACCGCAAAACAGTGCCTCCCACTCCCACCTCCCGCAGTCGTCGCAGAAGGATACCATGGTTGATGGTATCGAAAGCCGCTGAGAGGTCGAAGAGAACCAGGATGGACGCATGGCCTCCATCTCTGGCTCTCCAGAGATCATTGGTCAATGCGACCAAAGCGGTTTCTGTGCTGTAACCGGGCCTGAAGCCGGACTGGAAGGGGTCAAGATAGCTAGCTTCCTCCAAGGTACGCTGAAGCTGGAAGGCCACCACCTTCTCAACAACCTTCCCAACAAAGGGAAGGTTGGAGACTGGACGATAGTTATTAAGAACGGCTGGATCCAAGGATGGTTTCTTCAGGAGGGGTCTCACCACCGCCGCTTTAAGTGCGGCGGGGAAGTGCCCCTCCCGAAGGGAAGCAGTAACAACCGCGTGGATCCAGCCTCGTGTCACCTCACTGCTGTTGGCAACCAGCCAGGAGGGACACGGGTCCAGTATACAGGTGGAGGCGCTCACAGCTCGCATAGCCTTGTCCACATCCCCGGAGGCAACATCCTGAAACTCAACCCAGAGATGGTCTGCCAAGCTATTCCCCTGTGTCTCGGCTGGATCTGCGGGAGTGGAGTCCAGGTCCGACCGAAACCGAGCAACTTTGTCCGCCAAGAACTGGACATACTCCTCAGCCTTACCCTGTAAGGGGTCCCCCGCCTCCCTCCTATTTAGGAGGGAGCGGGTTATCCTAAACAGGGCGGCTGGGCGGGACTCGGCGGACGCAACCAAGGTGGCAATGTGTGGTTTTTTTGTTGTCCTTAATGCCCTGATGTATTCCTTGGTGCATGCTGTCAGAAGTGCTCGGTTCGATTCGGACCTATCGGACCTCCACAAGTGCTCTAGGCGTCTCCTCCGGTGCTTCATCTCCCGGAGCTCCTCGGTAAACCAAGGGGGTCTCCGGGATCCGCCGACCCGGAGGGGCCGTAGTGGCGCAATTCGGTCAAGAGACTCTGATGCTGCCGAGTGCCAGGCAGCAACAAGGGTCTCCGCTGAACTGTGGGCGAGAGTATCAGGAATGACCCCAAGCTCCGTCTGGAACCTTACAGGGTCCATAAGCAGTCGGTTGGATAGGATTTTTTCCCTCTCTGCTAGACAATTGTGCTGTGTCTTGACTTCTAAAATACAATTCTCTCACTAAATTGAAGCAATCTATATACATCTAAATCCCCGGCCAGTCATTCTTGCCATTTAACAACCATCATCTTGATTGTTTTTGACCTGCTCTGGCTACCCCTTTTGCTCAAGAAGGAAGAGAAAAAGGATCAATTCAAATGGTATTAATTGAAGACAGTTCAGTTCTCTTTACTTGCTCATTTATTCACTTGAACATGGTAATGTTCAAAAGGCATGAAGAGGCTTACAAATAAGGATGTAAACTTGACACCTACATTCAAATAAGCAAAACAAGCAAACAGTGTTATAAAATGCAGCATAAGAGAAATGCCTGCTAGTATCAAAGAACTTTGACAACTCATTTAAAAATAAGAAGAAAGAAGATCTCCTGCTACCATATATTAAACACTGTTGTTGCTGTATATTTATCAGGTCATCCATGTCTCTCCTTGCTTTCCAGATTTTTTTTTCATGTACTAACCATGCTGAAATACTTGCCCTGAATCAAAAATACTGGAGATCTCTTGCTGCCCAATATAGAATGATAGGATATAATGCTCATGTTGATCCTAACCATGATTAGAGGTTTATGTTAGCTGAAATCAAGTTCCAGGGAAATCAGAAGATCCAGGCAGTTCAAATGGGTATAAAGATATATTGCAAGCTTAAGCTCTCTACAAAATTTACCTAAACTAGTTAAAGGTAAAGATTCCCCTGAACATGCATGCTAGTCGTTTCTGGCTTTAGGGACGGTGCTAATCTCAGTTTCTAAGACAAAGAGCCAGCGCTGTCCAAAGACGTTCTCCGTGGTCATGTGGCCAGCATGACACTGAAGGCGCAAAGAGCACTGTTACCTTCCCACCAAAGTGGTCCCTATTTTTCTACTTGCATTTGCTTTTGAACTGCTAGGTTGGCAGAAGTTGGCACAAGTAATGGGAGCTCACTCCGTTATGTTAGCCGAGGTGGCGCAGTGGTTAGGGTGCAGTACTGCAGGCCGCTTCAGCTGACTGTTATCTGCAGTTCAGCAGTTCTAATCTCACCGGCTCAAGGTTGACTCAGCCTTCCATCCTTCCGAGGTGGGTGAAATGAGGACCCAGACTGTGGGGGCGATACGCTAACTCTGTAAACCGCTTAGAGAGGGCTGAAAGCCCTATGAAGCGGTATATAAGTCTAACTGCTATTGCTAACTGCTATTGCTATGTGGCACTAGGGATTCGAACTGCTGAGATCTAAGTCCAGTCCACCTTGAACTCCTTTGACCCTTATCTACTGCCAATTTGCTTTGAGCAGAGTATAAACTACAAATGGTCAAAACAAATTGGCAGTAGATAAGGGTCAAAGGAGTTCAAGGTGGACTGGACTTAGGTATCTTGTGGGCACAAAGGTACTCAAGACTGATGACCTGTTTGACCCCTCCATCAGGCTCAGCCTGGTCATCTCCTATGGCTGGTGATTTTTTCTCCCCTCCCCTCCTGCCTCATCACTGACCTTCCCAAACAGGCCATCATTTGTAGTATCACAAGAGAAATACCCAGACCCCCTTTCGATCTTCTAGCATAATGTACACCTAGTCATAGCAGAAGGCAGATTCTACTGACTTTAGCTGATCTTTAAAAAGCTAATCAGGGCTGAAATAGGTTATACCTTTCATGACCAGAGACTCGCCTGGAAATGTGAAAAAACATCCTGGAAAAAGACAATGCCAAAGAAGATTTGCTTTGTTGTCTATTAAATTGATGGACTCACCAGGATTCAAGCTTGCCTGGAGGGACTTTTTGTACCAATTCCCCAAGCTCCAGAGTAGAGGAAAAGGTCCTTCAAGAATGGATATTTTTGTCCATTTTCCCCTAACGGATTAAGACAGAAGGTTCACTTCGCTGCCATATTATTTGTGAAGGGTGGTAACTTTGATGTCGGCACTGAAATTAAAATTAAAATCCTGTGCAAACTTCTTATTCTGCTGAAAGTATGCAACTGCAGGGATATAATGATAAGAGGGGTGGGGGAATGTAATCTTGTTACACATGGAATACTGCATTCAGTTTTGGTCACCACAATATAAAAAGGATGTTGAGAGTCTAGAAAGAGTGCAGAGAAGAGCAACAAGGATGTTTAGGGGACTGGAGGTTAAAACATATGAGGAACAGTTGCAGGAACTGGGTATGTCTAGTTTAATGAAAAGAAGGACTAGGGGAGACATGATAGCAGTGTTCCGATATCTCAGGGGTTGCCACAAAGAAGAGGGAGTCAAACTATTCTCCAAGGCACCTGAGGGCAGAACAAGAATCAATGGGTGGAAACTAATCAAGGAGAGAAGCAACTTAGAACTGGGGAGAAATTTCCTGACAGTTAGAACAATTAATCAGTGGGATAGCTTGCCTCCAGAAGTTGTGAATGCTCCAACACTGGACATTTTAAAAAAGACATTGGATAACCATTTGTCTGAAGTGGTGTAGGGTTTCCTGCCTAGGTAGGGGGTTGGACTAGAAGACCACCAAGGTCCCTCCCAACTCTGTTGTTCTATTCTATTCTATTCTATTCTATCCCATCCTACCCTACCCTATTAACCTATGATGACTAAAGCTTTAAAATCAGGAGCTCCACAATTTACAGCTTGCAATAATTTTCAGGAAATTATTTTCCAATTTTCAGATTTCAGATAGAGAAATCGTATTAACTGTTCTATGGGGATCGTTTAAAACATTCGTGTCAAAAACTCTTTTTCCAAAGGGTCACTCAGTGGAAGATAATTATGATAGACGTGCTATCTCCTAGACCAGAGGTGTCAAACTTGCAATGACACATTGTCATTATGTGACATATCACAACTTTCCCCTCTTCACTAAAATGGGGAAGGGTGTGGCCAGCATAGGACACATCTGGCCCGTGGGCCTGGAGTGTGACACCCCTACCCTAGGCCAATGTTTGTCAACCTTGGCAACTTTAAGATATGGACTTCAACTCCCAGAATTCTCTAGCTAGCTTGGCAAATTCTGGGATTTGAAGTCCTTACATCTTAAACTTGCTAAGGTTCAGGTCTAGTAAAATAGGAAAGAAGGTATTTTAGCCCTTTCTGCCCAAAGCCCAGAAAAAAAAACAGAATTTAACAAACCTGTGCCAATCCTGAAACACATAGTGCAGCTGTGTATCTGTGCTGCCTTGCACACCAGGAAGTTTTCCATGTTTAGTTATTAAACTACTAATTGCACAGAGGTAAAAAAAAATTTGGGGGGAGGATAGGGACAAACAAAGGAGAACAACAAGGGTCAAACCGCAATCCTAACAGCACATGATTCAGGTGAAGTAGGAGATAGAAGGCAGAGATGGACCTGTGATATGAAAATAAATCAGAAAGATTTGAACGGAAGAAAACAAAATGTTTGTATCTACTTTTTTTCAATCAAAAAATTGGTATGTTGTCATTAAGGTTGTATACTGTACAATACAGGATGCGTGGCTCAATGGCCAAGATGCTGAGCTTGTTGATCAGAAAGTTTGGCGGTTCGAATCCCTAGCGCTACGTAACAGAGTGAGTTCCCGTTACTTGTCTCAGCTTCTGCCAACCTAGCAGTTCGAAAGTACGTAAAAAAATGCAAGTAGAAAAATAGGAACCACCTTTGGTGGAAAGGGAACAGTGTTCCATGCACCTTCAGCATTTAGTCATGCCAGCCACATGACCATGGGACTGTCTTCAGACAGCGCTGGCACTTTGGCTTTGAAGCAGAGATGAGCACTGCCCCCTAGAGTCAGGAACGACTAGCACATATGTGCGAGGGGAACTTTTATCTTTTATACTGTACAATATTCAGATTTGAACTACTTTGAACAAGAAATTTTCCACTTGAGCTTGGAAAAGCTTAGCTGGGAGTGTTCCAATACTTTTCTTATCTTGCAGGATGTTGAAAGGGTCCTCCCACTTCAAGAGCAGAATGTTTCAAAATTGAAAACGTTTTATATATTGGAAGTGAAATTCCATAAGTAATTGGGTGGGTGGTACCAGATGTACTGTGTACCCCACCTTCCTTAAATTGTTCGCTGTGCCTCTATTTGTTACAAAACAAATCTCAAAGACTTTTCCAGCATTTGTTCTCATGTTTACTCACCTATATGTAATTGCTTTACCTGTTTCATCAATCCTTGCTCAAGCCACATTCATGCTCTTAGAAATGATCTTGGTTACATAAATTCTCATTCTCCAACTGATTCCTTCTCCTCCAAGTCTGTTTTGACTTCCTGGACAAGTCCCTGCAGCTTTCTTGGCAACAGTTGTAGAAGTGGCTTATTCTTGCCTTCTTCCTAGGATTCAGACAAGTGATTGGACCAATGCCACCCTGCTGGATGCATATCCAAGGTCAGGTTATTATTAGTTTTTTTAATTAACATTTTATTAAGTTATAAAATATTGTAAAATACAAAATACAAAGTAAATAGAAAAGCAGTAAGGAGGAAAAGGGGGGGAGAGAAGTGAGGAAGGATAAGAAAAAGAAACACTGACTTCCAACTCCCTCTGTTGCAGTAAAATAAGGAATTAACGTCAAATCACAACTTTTTGCTTTTTCATAATAATACGAATAAGCCATTTCTGTAAAGACCTATCAATCTACTTGGTAAAACCCAAAATCAAACTTTCATTCTTTTTCACTTCAAGCATGAAGTTCAGAAGCTGTCTCCAAGTGGAAACAAAAGTATGTACCGTATTTTTCAGAGTATAAGATGCCCCGGACTATAACACATACCTAAATTTACAGGAGGAAAACAAGAAAAAATAGGTTTTGGCCTCTGTACGTCATGTTTTTGCCCTCCCCAGCTCCCAGAAGCACTCTGCAGGCCAAAAACAAGTGCATTTTTGGTGAAAACAGGCCGTGCAGAGCACTGCAGAGCGCTCCCGGGGGCTGGAGAGGGTGAAAACATGATTCATGAAGGGTTCAGGAGGCCAAAAGCCTATATTCGATCTATAAGATGTACCTAAATTTTCACTCACTTTTAGGGGCCGGAAAGGTGTGTCTTATACTTATGTTCTTTTCTTTAATCAAAGTAGTCAATTTTGTCATTTCAGTCAACTCCATCAATTTCTACAACCATTTATCCAGTAGTGGGATTCAGCCAGTTTGTACCTATCCAGGAGAACCGGTTGTTAACTTTCTAAGCAGTCCGGAGAACCGGTTGTTGGAAGAAATCTCCTTTTGGTTTTTTACACTTTACATGGCTAATCTTGTAAGGAAGGCAGAAAATAAACATTCTGGTCTTTTTTCTAGCCTAATCTTTATTGCCTGCTTACAGAAACTGCCTCTCTGGTTAACCCTTATTACATTGTCACAGCTAAGGTGAAGCGCCCATCGACCTGAGTGACGTTGAGTTGGCCATGCCCACCCAGTCACATGACCACTGAGCCCCGACTACCCTGCTGGTCATTAGGGCAGAGAACCAGTTGTTAAATTATTTGAATCCCACCACTGCATTCATCCATAGTAGGAATCGAAGTATCATTCCATTTTTGTACATAAAATAGTCTTGCTGCTGTCAACATATCCAAAGACAGATTATAATTTACGAGTCCCCTGTTTTCTGGCCCAAAGCTTTTAACCACTGCAGCAGTTTATCTCTTTTGCAAAAAAAAAGTTAAGAGGCTGTATTTTTCTTCACTTCTAAGATTGGCCATAGGTTCTAAACAGCATTAGTAGTCTTCCCCAATGCTATTACTAATAAAAACCAGAGTAACAATAATGGACTTCTAAATGCTGTCAGCTTGCAGCCATCTTCTTTTTGGATCTTTGGCCTGCCACACTTTCTATTATTTTTACTATTATTACTATTACTATTTATCAGAGGTGGGTTCCTACCAGTTCGCACCTATTCGGTAGAACCGGTTCATCAAATCTACCGAACCAGTTAGAAGAGGTTCCACCAGTGGACCCGGAAAGCAAGCCACACCTACAGAAGAGGTTACAAAATTTTTTGAAACCCACCACTGACACACACACACACACACACACACACACAAACACACACAGAGATAGACAGACTGACACACACAGAGAGAGAGAAAGAGAAAGACAGGAAGAAATAAATAAATAAAGAAAAAGAGTGAGAGATGAAAGAAAAAAAGAAAAAAGGGACAGAGAGACAAAAGGAAGGAGAAAGAGAGAGAGAGAGAGAGAGAAAAGAGAGAGAGAGAGAGAGAAAGAAAACACATGGCCAGCAAGCCACTCCCACCAGGTCACATGTGGCACAAAGGAGGCCACACCCACAGAGTAGGTTCCAAAATTTTTTGAAACCCACCACTGCTATGCATCTTCTATTGTGGGAAAATGGGAGGGGGGATTGTACAGAGTTACATATTGTGCAGCCAAAACAAAATCCTTGACTTTTCATCTAGGTGAGGGGGAAACCTGGAAGCTTTCGGATTTGGGTTTTCCCAGATGTGCCAACATGGCTCTCTTAATAAATTGGAACTTTGAGCAATACTTTGCCTTGGACTCTGGTTTACTTTTTGAGGCTATTTGGAACCCTGACAAATGCTTTGTTTGGAAGAGTATTCATCTAACCAGAAAACGGAGTCCCCTCCCAAAATTGCCATAATTCAAGAAACCCTGAAACTGTACTAAATTTAGGTCAATTGAAAGGATGGCAAGTGGTAGTCAGATATATATATTCTTTAAGACTCACTATGCCATCCCGGAATCCACTGAATGAGAATAATGCAATATGCTGTCAAAATAAGCCCACCAGCTCAAAGCATTTAGGTTCTTTAGTTTATCACCAGGACAAGAAAACTTATATCTAATTAAAATGCAAAAAAAAAAAAATCTTGTCTGGAGGAAATCTTTTTTCAATAGGCTGGTAAATCTGTTTTTTAATCTTGGCTTTCCTAATATTGGATGATAGAACCTACAGCTTGATACCCCAAATATGCTTTTTCAAAAGGCAACTGGACTTTCTTTCCTTTTGCTTGAAGACATTTCATTTCTCATCCAAGAAACTTCTTCAGTTGTGACTCATGATCTGGATGATTGAGAATATCTATAGAAATATAGCTTGAGATGTTATATCAATCACTCTATTGACAGACAGACAGACAGACAGACAAATAGAGAGATACACATACACATATTAAAATGTAGAGCTAGGACATCTCTTTAGTTACCAGAAAATCTATGTCTGTGAACATTTATGAAAAGTATTTTTATGTTATCAAAAGTTTTGTTCTTTCATCCTATATAGATTGTTGGCTTTGCTCACTTTCAACCTTTGCCCAGCAAGCAGGAGTGTCCTAATGCAGTGGTCCCCAACCTTTTTATCGCCGCGGACCAGTCAGCCTTTGATAATTTTACCGTGGCCCGCTGAGCGCGCGCAGGGGTAGGGGGGCGAAAATGGGGGGATACAAACATACTTTTTAAATCCACCTTCCCAATTCAACACCTGAATCATATCCCACCTTCCATTTTGTATGTAGATTTTAAGGAATAAACAGCTGAATTAATCAAGGTCAAAGATAAAAAGAGCAAGGGCAAAATTAAATAAGCCAGAGGATAGCAATGTAAAAAGAATACAGTATTAAGCCCATTCACTCTATCTAAGCCCCCCCACCTCACAAGGTTGTCGTGGGGGAAATAGGGGGTGGGAGTATTAGGTATCTTCACTACCATACATAAAAGGAGATACTATCTTAAATAACAAAGTGAGCCCCCACCTCCAAAATATACTAAAAGAAAAAAGATTCCATGTGCTCAACTAATTTTTTTTTAAATCATCACTATATTATGGACTACAGACATATATATATATATATATATATATATATATATATATATATATATATATATATATATATATATATACATACATACATACATACATACATACATACATACATGCATGCATATATACATACCGTACGTATGTACGTACGTATATATATAATGTCCAAATAACAGGAAAAGCGCTTCAAGGACCAAAGTATATTCCTTTTTTGCAGCCTTAAGAGAACTCTCGTTTTTTGAGGCTCAGAACCAGGCATTCTCGTGGGCTGCAAAAAGGGTTGCAACATATGCAACATATCAGCATGTACAAAATATACAAAAGATAGAAATATATTACAGATTGGGCGGGGGGGGGGGAGGTCTTGAACTGCAAAAAGTGTATATATATATTCAAGGACAGCCCACAGTGGAGGAAACCGAAGGGAACTCGGATTTATGGGTATAAAAGCACATTATCTCGTCGCCCGCACCAACTTGGTCGTGTTGACGCTACTTCCCTTTAATTTCCACGGGAGAGAGCCGAGCAAAGTCTCCGCTGATGAAACTTAACAGGAGGCGGCGTGGAAGCCCGGGGAGAGGGAGGGAGGGAGAGGGAGGCGACGAGGCAGAAACTCCTCGCGGAGAAGGGGCGTGTTGTGGCGGGGGAAGCGGCGAGAGGGGGGAGGACGCCGTCCAGCCCCGCCTGCCACGGGCGCCCTCGGCGGAGGGAAGGCCCTGCGGAGAGCCGAGAGGCGCCCGAGGCTCCCGAGACCGAAAAAAGAAAGAGAGTGGCCTCCAAGGGCTCCGCTTCCAGCGCATGGTCCGCCCCCTCCTCGCCTCGCTTCCAGGCGAGCCGACTGAGGCGAGAAAGGAGAAAGAGGCGGAGGCGTTCACTGAGGGGACGGCTGACTCGGGGAGGGGGCGGAGGTGGTGTAGTAGCGGGGGATTCTTCCTCCTCGCCTCACTTGCTCCTGTGCTTCCGCGCAGCTCCCCCCCTCCGGCGACGGCGCTGCATGAGTGAAGAGTCGGCCGTTGCATGGCCCCCGGCCACTGCGCGGCCCGGTGCCAGGTACTCCACGGCCCGGCACCGGTCCGCGGACCGGGGGTTGGGGACCACTGTCCTAATGGATCTCATCTATCAACCGAGTCTGAGTAAGAGAAGCTAAGGTGGGTCAGACCCAGCAGGGAATCTTAGGTGGTAAAGGCTAGAAGAGAAATGAAAAAAGTAGCAATGAACTACGTCTACAATGCTACACCAAATATTCCTAACATACGGTATCTGGAATGTAGAAATATGTATAAAGTATTAAACGGATACATGTGGCTAGGAGTAGAGGAAGAGGGGTATTCACCATGTATTTTGTGGACATGGATATTTAAAGACCCACACTTCTTAGGTATTAGCAGTTGGAGAATAAAACTATTGTGGTATTGTCACAAGACAAGAGTCCCCAGGCCTATGTAAGAATAGAATAGAATAGAATAAGAGAAGAGAATAAAGAATAGAGAGTAGGGAGTAGAGAGTAGAGTAGAGTAGAGTAGAGTAGAGTAGAGTAGAGTAGAGTAGAATAGAATAGAATAGAATAGAATAGAATAGAATAGAATGATGCCACATGTTTTGTAATTGCAAACTTGTACCAAATAAATGGCTTTTTCTATAGAAGAATTTCTGATGCAAACTGGAGAATTCTAGGAGTTGAAGTCCACACATCTTAAAGCTGTTGAGGTTGAGAAACATTGTCTTAGAGTATAATAGAAAAGTATAGCAGAACAGAACAGAAATCTTTACTGGAATTCGTCTCCAGTGCATAAGCTCCCAGTTTACATACAAGCAACACATGATAAATCTTGATCATGATAATAAAATATAATAATAAACCATAAGTTATAACACTGTGACAGACATAGGATACTAATAAGTAATCAACATAAATCATAAGATACAAACAACAAAGTTATAGTCATAAGACGCTAAGGAAATAGGTAATAGGAAAGATGAGAAGGATAATAGTAATAGAGCATGACTAGGTAATTTGACATCCCAGGGCTTAAGAAAGTGTTGTGGGAATTAGTTGTTTAGCAGAGTGATGGCTTCAGGGGAAAAGAACTGTCCTTGTGTCTACTTGTTTTAGCGTGCAATGCCCTATAAATACAATTATATTTACATTGCATATACAGTATGGCATGTGAAAATGTATGTCCCCAGAGCAATTCTCTTACTGCACCTCAGTAAGACTAATAGACTTCTTCATAGGGATGGACCATGTTACCTGCTGCTGATGCTCTCTGATGAGCAACAAGCAGGGAATTGATTCTTCTTCTGAGATATGGTGGTGCAGTGATTAGAATGCAGTACTGCAGGCTACTTCTGCTGACTGCCAGCTGTTGACAGTTCGATTCTCACTGGCTCAAGGTTGACTCAGCCTTCCATTCTACTGAGGTCAGTAAAATGAGGACCCAGATTGTTGGGGCCAATAGGCTGGCTCTGTAAACTGCTTAGAGAGGTCTGTAAAGCACTGTGAAGCAGTGTATAAGTCTATGTGCTATTGCTATTCTTCTCTACTGCCTATTTTTCCTCACAACCCAGTATGGGCCTTTTGTCTTTCCTTTGTGAATCTTCCTTTACCTTCATACTTGAGATGGAGTTGACAATGAGAAGGAAATACCATTGGGAACTTCTGGTAAAAGATAAATGGGCTGTCTCAAGGCTGGAGCAAGGATGCCCTAATCACAGATTCATTAACAATGCATTATACTCTAAGACAGTGTTTCTCAACCTCAGCAGTTTTAAGATGTGTGGACTTCAACTCCTAGAATTCTCCAGTCTGCATCAGAAAATTTTCTATAGAAAAAAACATTTATTTGGTGCAAGGTTTGCAATTACAAAACATGTGGTATGGGCAGGCTATTCTATTCTATTCTATTCTTATGCCTATGCCTATGCCTATGCCTATGCCTATGCCTATGCCTATGCCTATGCCTATGCCTATGCCTATGCCTATGCCTATGCCTATGCCTATTCCCAGTCAAGTCCAGTCCAGTCAGTGGTGAAATTCATTTTTTTACTATCAGTTCTGTGGGCATGGCTTGGTGGGTGTGGCAGGGGAAGGATACTTCAAAATATCCATTCCCACCCCATTCCAGAGGAAGAATATTGCAAAATCTCAATTCTCACCCCACTCTGGGGCCAGTCAGAGGTGGTATTTGCTGGTACTCTGAACTAGCAAATTTCTGTTACTGATTCTTCAGAACCTGTCAGAACCTGCTGAATTTCACCCCTGATTCCATTCCATTCCATTCCATTCTATTTTATTCTGTGGTCCAGGAGAGTATAGTAATCAATGAGTAAAAACTATTGAAGGATTGAATACAATCCCTCTGTCTGTTTTCCAGTGCACATCAACCATCAGCATAACTAAAGCCAGTTTGCTTCCCAAACCATGCCTAAATGCCAACTGAAAATAGTTTAGATATAGTATTGACCAATATAGTATGCCATATAAGTGACAGTATTCCATTAAAAAATGGTACAATTCCCTGTGAAGTCAGAGGAATTCAGTCCATTTAGATGGATTGCCTAGAACAGTATGAATTAATAATCCAGGAAAATTCAGCCAAAAGGAAAAAGACAAAAACATCACTGGAAATAGGATCGAACAATTAAGATCTATGCTAGTAAGAACTTTACATAGCAACTGTGAAACAAAATAGATTCATGTGATAAAGTGTTAGAAAAAGGAAAAGGAGGTTTTAACTCGATACTGGTGTTTGAAATCATTTTATCTGGAAAAATTAATTATAGAAAAGCATATAATTTGCCATAGTTGTTAATTATTGTTTCAGTTTATACATTTGTTTATTTGTTTAGGTGTTTTATACCATGATGTGTGGCCATAATAAAGAAACTAATTTGCACTGAAAAGATTCAGTAGCTTATGTTAGAAATGGAGATTGCATTACGATAACATCTGAACTTTCCTCTGTCCCCCCCAATTCTGCTTAGCTGTATAGGTGAACCATGCCACATTTATAACTAGGCCACCTTATTTTTAAAAAAGAAAAAAATCTATTTTAACATGATGTGTGAATCCCCTCAATATGAAGATACCAAACGCAAAAAGACAGCGGAAGAGCAGCTATAGTTAGGAACAGAATTAATCTTTACAACTGAAGCTAGCAACCCCAGATGGAATCCACTGTGAAAGCAGCTGTTACTAGTGTCACAAAACTCACACTATGTTTCATAATTAAATGTGTGTTAGGTTTTGGTACATTATTATTTGCAATATAGATTTTCAGTTGTTTGCTGATATGCTGCATTGCAGTGTTGCTGAGTTATGAATTATATGGTCATTGAAATTCCATCTTCTAATTAGATGCTTTCAATATCTTTAATTCATTTTGGAGTGGGTGCCAATTTTCTCTTTCCTCTTACAGTTGCACTCAAACTCAAAAAGTTTGTTGATTGCCAAACGGAATAGGCAAAACTGACTTAAATGAGCCAGGGCTTTGAATGAACAGTAAGACTGTAGGAGTAACTCTAATAAGAAATCCCGCAAAATTAGGATACTAAATATGTTGGAATATCATCACTTGGTTTTTCTGGATTAACTGTATCATTACAGTTAATGATTTGGGGATTTCTTTCTTCTTCTTCTATCAACTGCCCCAAGAACAGGAGATTTGTTCTGTTTATTCCTTTTCTTTCCTTTCTCTCCATTTTTATTCCCTTTATTTCTAAAGCTCTATCTAGAGCCGAGGTGGCACAGTGGTTAAATGCAGCACTGCAGGCTACTGCTAGATCAGCAGTTCAGCGGTTCAAATCTCACCGGCTCAGGGTTGACTCAGCCTTCCATCCTTCCGAGGTGGGTAAAATGAGGACCCAGATTGTTGGGGGCAATATGCTGACTCTCTGTAAACCACTTAGAGAGGGCTGAAAGGCCTATGAAGCGGTATATAAGTCTACTGCTATTGCTATCCAAATATGGCTGTTCGGGTGCTTACAGAAGGGAATTCCAGCTGATATTCCAAGTCTTTGGACAACTCAGGATCCTCCCTGTATACGTAGTCCTCGACTTGCAACCACAATTGAGCCCAAACTTTCTGTTGCTGAGATGGTTGTTAAGTGAGTTTTCCCCCACCCCTTTTATTACCTTTTTTGCCACAGTTGCTAAGTGAATCACTGCAGTTGTTAAGTTAGTAACCGGTGGTTAAGAGAATCTAGCTTTCTTTGCTTGACAGAAGGTCGCAAAAGGTGATCACATGACCCTGGGATACTGCAACTGTCATTAATATGAACTAGTTGCTAAGCTAATCTGAATTTTGATCATGTGATCCTGGGGATGCTGCAGCGGTTGTATGTATGAAAAATGGTCACTTTTTTCAGTACAGTTCATTATAACTTTGAACGGTCATTAAATGAATGGTTGCAAGTTGAGGACTACCTGTAATTGTCATATGTTGCTAGGCTCCAAACAAGTCATAGTCTCTCTGCCTCATACATTTCCAAGCTGGAGAAAAAAAAATCTGCTTTAATTAATTCATGGTTTGACATTAGGGAAATATGTTGGGAAGGACCATTCTGGAGAATCTTTGAGGTTGGTTCTATAGCTCTCAAGGGATGTGGTGTATCCATTCATCATATATTTTAGCCTCTAGTCCCCCAATCATCAAGGGATGCGGTGGCTCAGTGGCTAAATGCTGAGCTTGTTGATCAGAAGGTCAGCAGTTCAAATCCCTAGCACTGCCTAATGGGGTGAGCTTCCATTACTTGTCCCAACTTCTGCCAACCTAGCAGTTCGAAAGCATGTAAAAATGCAAGTAGAAAAATAGGAACCACCTTTGGTGGGTAGGTAACAGCGTTCTGTGCTCCTCCGGTGTTTAGTCATGCCAGCCATGGACATGTCTTCGGACAGCACTGGCTCTTTGGCTTTGAAACAGAGATGAGCACTGCCCCCTAGAGTCAGGAACGACTAGCATATATGTGTGAGGGGAAACTTTACCTTTACCTTACTATAGCTCTAGTCTAGACCACAAAGCAGAAAGTATGTGATAATTTAACAGCAATCTTCTTTCTTTTGTTCCGACTCAAATATATTTTATTAGCTTATCAAACTATACAAAGAAAAATCTTTCAAGTGAAATGTAGCTAGAACAGCATTACAGCCAGTGCCACTAAGAAATCCTTCTATAGTATAGTTTTTCCAATAGCAACATTATTTATCACTAGCAAAATGAGGCCATTCATTGTCATGGCTGGATTTGGTCCTGAGAGAGATCTGACATATTTAAGAAATAACCTAGCCTAACTCCAGAATGGAGTTTCAAGGTCATCTGGTACAAAAATTATTCTCATGTTTATTTGTTAAATTCCTATCACACTTTCCCTCCAGGAGTTTAAGAAAGCTTACAAGGAGATCTTTTTTTTTTTTTTTAAATATCCACATAACAAGGATTTTATGAGAGAGGTTGGTCACCTGTAGACGAGTTGGGTGGCACATAAATCTAATAAATGAACGAGATAACAAGTAACTGATCCAAAATCTTGTGATGAGTTTCTGTGGCTGAACTCACGTTTCCTTAGTCTCAGTTCAAGATTTATATTATACTTCATTGGCTCTGTATCAGTGGTGAAATTCAAGTTTTTTTTTTACTATCGGTTCTGTGGGTGTGGCTTGGTGGGCGTGGCAGGGGAAGGATACTGCAAAATCTCCATTCCCACCTTACTCTAGGGCCAGCCAGAGGTGGCATTTGCTAATTCCCCAAACTACTCAAAATTTCCATTGTTGGTTCTCCAGAACCTGTCAGAACCTTCTGAATTTCACCCCTGCTCTGTATAGTATGTATGTATGTATGTATGTATGTATGTATGTATGTATGTATGTATGTACATATGTATACACACACACACACACAAACACACACACACACACACTAACACATATGCTGGTCTTGTTGTATTCGTGTCTTTTCCCATGTAAGATTGAGATTGTCTTGGCAACGTTTCAGGGTGATCGGAGCTGCCGTCCCTCTACAAACCTTGGTGGGGGTGTATGGAGTGCTGGCCCATTTCAGCAAGTGGATTGATTGGATGTGTGGCTGTATCATGATTGGTAGATTTGTGCTGATTGGTGTTGGCTGAGTGTCCGTTGTTGTTTTGTGTTGTAACGGCTTGGGTGGTGGGTGGGGCTCGTTTGTTGACTAGGGCTGGTTTCCAGATGTCTGGTAGGTGGGAGGTATCATCACGTTTATTCATGTTGTGTTATTCAATACGTTTTGGGTCTGCAGCTTCAGTTAACCTTGACTAAAAAGCAATGCATGGTGGAGGTGGAGATAAATTGACACTGTATTTGCTTGCTGTAGGATTTATCTGTTACAAGCATTTATATATTGACTTATCACTAGACTCTAAGTGGATAGTAATCACAGATTGTAGATGAGGCTACCCTGTGAACATAGCTACTGTGTTCACCTTCAGGACAACACGATAAGGAGTCATAGACAAGGGAGAAGCTGACGAGTGGGGAAAGGAGCAATTTAATGGAGAAAAATCCCCTTTCTTTCTCTGTTCTCACTAGAATTCTCATTGCAGGTTGCTCCGGCTTTTAAGATTTTTCCAGTTTGAAAGAGCTTCAGGTAAACAATTTTAAGAATAACCCTAAGAATAATAAACACTTCAACATTCTCTATTACCCGTATAAGGCTCTTGGCAGGGTTATTCATAGAATGGCAAATGAGAAATGGATTGATACAACATTTTGAAGGGGATTGGAGAGCCAGTTTGGTGTAGTGGTTAAGATACCAAGCTAGAAACTGGGAGACTGTGAGTTCCAGCCCTGCTTTAAGAATAAAGCCAACTGGGCGACATTGGCCAGTAACTCTCAATCTAGGAAGAGGGAAGGACCAATTGACTCTGGAATCATGTCAAGAAAATTGTATATACCCTGTTTCCCTGAAAATAAGACCTCCCTGGATAATAAGCCCAATCGGGCTTTTGAGCGCATGCGCTAAAATAAGCCCTCCCCTGAAAATAAGCCCTCCCCAAAACTATTGCAATACAGCAGCAGCCATGAGATGACCATACTCGTCACCTCCTACACTTCAAAAATGATAAGACCTCCCCGAAAATAAGGCCAAGTGCTTATTTTGGGGGTCAAAAGTAATAAGACACTGTCTTATTTTCAGGGAAACACGGTACTTGTCCAACAAGATGAAACAAAAAAAATTAGGAGGATTGAGATCTAGTGATTGCTGGTAAATGAGTTTCACAAAGCTGAAGTGAACCTTCATCAATAAAATCCTTCATCAATAAAAATTTTATTTGCATGTATGCATATACCCAATACATTAATCATTATTCTCATCCAAATAGCATTTTGCATTATTTAGGAAAATTAGCCACACTAGAGATCAGAAAATAGAAGAATCATGCTGCTTTTTCAGAAATATCAAAGGTAGTTACTGAAATTGTTTGTACTAATAAGACAGTACAGAAATGGCCAGAGGCCATTTAATTACTCTCTTTTTTTAACAAATAATTTATTCCAATATAATAGGTCTGCGATGCTATAATAGTTTGGACCGAAAGGGCAGTTGTAAACTTTTATATTATCGTTCCATAAAATGAAAGCAGACAAGGCTACTGTTTTCACTAGAGAGACATGAACTAGTTAATTGCTTTGTTTTGAATTTCACAAGACTATTCCCCCAACAGAAATGAAAAATAGAGAGGAAATATGAATTTATTTAGATTTCATCAGAATTTCATCTACAATTTTGAATTTATTTAATTGCCTTTTTTAACCTCAGGAATGTTTTAGTTGTTTAAAGTAGTTTATCTTTAAAATGTTTTGCATGCTTAAAATATAGTAATATTTCCTTTTGATTACCAAATAGAAACCAGCCAGTTAGACTAGGAATTGGCCCCATAATACAGATAAAATTTTAAACATGTTTCTTTGTGAAGAGAGGTGAATATCATAGAGATCAGCCATTTTCAAAAAGGCAACAGGAGAAAATTTACGTTAACAATGAAAAAATAGTTCATTAATTAACAAAAATGTCCTTTTAATTTCTTTTGCGCACAATTCTTTTCTGGTAATTCAGTAATAGACTATTGGAGATAGCCATGAAGTTCCTTTGGTCTCTGTGAGACAATTTAAAATGAGAAACATTATTCAGTTTATATTTATGAAATTATTATGAAATTAAGAAACTATTCTGTTCTTTGAATCTTCTCAATTCACTTTTTAACATCACTATCACCTCAGCATCAGTATTTCCCCTCATAATGCAACTTTTTGTTCATTCACATATAGTTTTCAGAAGCAATTTTTTTGGCTTACAGTCTTTTCAGTCAATGAAAGTTATATTTTTTATAATTTTATTATGTTTGTCATTCCCCCTTAGCCATTCATGAATTATTTTCTAGAGTCTTCATGGTTTTTTTCAATCCCCTCCAGTTTTCTAACAAGGTCTTTGAAGTGTTTGCCCAGAAATGAGCATAGATGTTGTTTTGACTGCACCATACAAAAATATAATGTCTGAGATTATACTACTTAACTTCCCAGATGCTAAATAAGAAAATTAAAATGTCACAATGCAATATATTTTGTGGCACACAAATAATTATGTTTTTAGTCTTGGTAATAGCTTTTTTGAATTGTGATCTTATAGTCCTTTTTCAGTTCTTCATACTATAAAGGTAAAGGTTCCCCTTGCACATATGTGCTAGAGGGCGGTGCTCATCTCCATTTCAAAGCCAAAGAGCTAGTGTTGTCCAAAGATGTCTCTGTCATCATGTGACCGGCATCACGACAGTGCACAGAATGCTGTTACCTTCCCACCAGAGGTGGGTTCCTACCAGTTCGCCAAATCGTAGAACTGATTCGTCAAATCTACCGAACCGATTAGAAGAGGTTCCACCAGTGGACCCGGAAAGCACCTACAGAAGAGGTTCCAAAAATTTTTGAAACCCACCACTGACACAGAGAGAGAGAGAGAGAGAGAGACAGACAGACAGACAGACAGACAGACAGACAGATAGACAGACAGACTCACACAGAGAGAAAAAGAGAAAGAGAAAGAAAGGAAGAAAGAAAAAAAGAAAAAAGAAAAAAAGAAAGAAAAAGTGAGAGAGAGATGAAAGAAAAAAAGGACAAAGGGACAGAGAGACAAAAGGAAGGAAAGAGAGAGAGAGAGAGAGGGAAAGAGAGAGTGAGAGAGAGAGAGAAAGAAAGAAAGAAAGCATATGGCCGGCAAGCCACTCCCACCAGCTCACATGGCCAGCAAGCCACTCCTACAAAGGAAGCCACACCCACAGAGTAGGTTCGAAAATTTTTGGAAATCCACCACTGCTTGCCACCAAAGTGGTCTCTATTTTTCTACTTGCATTTTTACATGCTTTCGAACTGCTAGGTTGGCAGAACCTGGACAAGTAAAGGGAGCTCACTCCATTACATGACGCTAGGGATTCAAACCGCTGAAACTCCCGACCTTTCTGATCGACAAGCTCAGCTCCTTAGCGACTGAGCCACCATGTCCCTTTTCTTCATACTATAATATAATATAATATTCTAATACTATCAAACAACAACATCTACTTATCCCAGATCCCTGGAAGGGTCTTGGTATAAAAATACCAAATCCAGTCTAAGCATTTGGTTTACTGTGTAAAAATATTATAGGTATTAATACTATAATATGTATATATTATATACATAATAATAAATCAAGCTCTAAAAATCAAAGTTGAGAGATTATGGCATAAACTGGGCACGGTGGGTTCCATGTCAAAAAATCTTGACAGTTAGAAATCTATGCATTGAGAAAATTTCAATCTGTCAATTACAAAAGGCTATAATATTTTGATCTGGATGTATATTATGTCGATACATTATTACATCATAGGTTCTTGAGAATAATTCAATGCTTATGAAGCCCAACACCAGCTAAAGAACCCCTACTATGAATGTACATTCTTGTCTATGTTGCAAATAAATCAGAAAGTTAAAGAAGAAAAAAAGACTGTTTGAAGAATATCTCAGGGACAATGATGAAGATACACTGAAGCTAGTACACTGTGAAGATTACTGAATAGCAAAGATCAAAGGAAGAATAGAAAATCATGATTATGACCATATTTTATCACTTGTTGTTTGCATGTACACTGGGAACTTATGCGCCAGAGACAAATTTCTCATGTGTCCAATCACATTTGGCCAATAAAGAATTTTATTTTGAGATAGAGAGAGGGAGGGAGGGAGGGACATAGATATGTGACAAGGCAAAGTATTACATAGTCAGTACACAAAACAATTAGCAAGCAGATAACAAGACCAGCAATGGCTAAGAGCAGGAAAGTTGAGGAAAGAGACAGGGCTAATTCTAGCTGCACAGGACAAAGCTTTAAGAGATCAACATACAGTACATAAAGCCAGAATTGAGAAGACAGCAACAGACAGCAAATGCCATGCATGGAAAGAAGCTGAAATGGATCACCTAGTACTGTGATGGTGAACCTGTGGCATAGGTGCCCCAAGTGGCACACGGAACCATGGTGCCTGGCACATGCAACATCGCCCATTCCTCTTCTGGGTTTCTGGCGTGCATATGCACGCACCAATCAGCTGGCGAGAAAACAGAAAACAGAAGAACTGGCCTTCTGTTTTCTAGTGTCAACATGAACTCTGGCCAGCTGATCAGCATGTGCGCATGCATGCCAGTAACTGGAAGACTTGCTGGCCAGGACGCACATTTTCTGGTGTGCACTTGCCTGGGCAGCACCTCTTCCTGCTTGCGGCCCAGATGATAGCATGCATGCGTAGCGTTCGTGCAGTGTTCCCTTTTCAGCACTCAGTGCCGAAAAGGTTCGCCAACACTGACCTAGTAGCTGTTGCAAGAAGATCACATAAACAACAGCAGGGTAATGTAGCAACAATGGACCGGATAGCTGAATAAAAATGCCAAGTCAGTCTAAACACCTGGCTAACTATGTGACCAACCATAGTAATAGTGTTATGGCGTATGAAATCAAGAAAACATTTTAGTAGTTTTATTGCCTAAGATAAATATATAAGATGATTTATGTTTTAAATTTACTTTTGTGATGGTTTTATATGTTTGTTCTCGAAATGCAAACTTTGCTGAAGAATCTAGTTATTACAGGATATTTGTTCTGCTTGTTTATTCATGTCTGTGTTAAAAGATAGATTTCTATCAATTGGCATAAAGGTCTGAGCAGCTGCTTCAAACTACATGAAAACATTCTGTTTGATCTTCTTGTGGAGATTATTTTACTTGTTTAACTTTACTAATAGTGAGAGGGAGAAAGTATTTCATGCATGCCTTTCATGTTATAGGAAAATGGTTCTATTTTTTTTTTCTATTTCTGGACTGAATTTTAAAAAATTGGCAAACTACCTTCACTTGTAGGGTAAGATAATTAGGGAACTGGAGGCTAAAACATGTGAAGAATGGTTGCAGATATAAAGTAAAGAGAAAGGTTCCCTTCGCACCAACATGCTAGTCGTTTCTGAGTCTAGGAGGTGGTGCTCATCTCTGTTTCTAAGTCAAAGAGCCAGCGCTGCCTGATGACAATTCCGTGGTCATGTGGTTGGCATGACTAAATGCCGAAGGTGCATGGAACGTTGTTACCTTCCCACCAAGATGGTCCCTATTTTTCTACTTGCATTTTTACATGCTTTCAAACTGCTAGGTTGGCAGAAGCTGGGGCAGGTAAGACGGCATTACACAGCAATAGGGATTCGAACTGCCGAACTGCTGACCTTTCTGATCAATGAGCTCAGCGTCTTAGCCACTGAGCCACTGTGTTCCCAGTTGCAGATATGGGATACATCTAATGAAAAGACATACTAGAGGTGACATAATAGCAGTGCTCCAAAATATCTAAGGGGCTGCCAAAAAGAAGAGGGGGTCAACCTATTCTCTAAAGCATATTGAAGGCAGGACAAGAAGCAATGGATGGAAACTGATCAAGGGGAGAACCAATCTAGAATTTAGGAGAAATTTCCTGACAATTAGAACAATTAATCAGTAGAACAACTTGCCTCCAGAACTGAAGGCTTTTAAGAAGAGATTAGGCAACCATTTGTCTGAAATGTTATAAGGGTCCCTACTTGAGTAGGGGGTTGGACTAGAAGACTTGCAAGTCCCTTCAAACTCTTATTCTGTATGTGCAAAGCTATCCTTATGAACAGATAGAATAAAATCCACTGCAAGTGGCAGATACAGGGAAAATATAGTAAATTACCTAAAATGCAATTGTAAGATATTTGCCCAAAAGGAAGCTGACCTTAAAATTTAAGAATATCCAGATGAAAATGAATATATATATATATATATATATATATATATATATATATATATATATATATATATATATATATACACACACGTATGTATGTATGTATGTATGTATGTATGTATGTATGTGTATACATACATAATGCCCTAATGACCAGCTGGGTAGGCGTGGCTTGGTGGTTTTGTGACTGGGTAGGAGTGGCCAACTCAACATCTTTCGCGTCAATGGGTGCTTCGCCTTAGCTGTTACAATGTAAGAAAGGTTAACCGGAGAGGCAGTTTCTGTAAGCAGGACAATAAAGATTAGGCTAGAAACAACACCAGAATGTTTCCTTCCTGCCTTCCTTACAGGATTAGCCCTGTAAAGTGGAAAAAAAACAAAAGGAGATTTCTTCCAACAACCGGTTCTCCGAACTGCTTAGAAAGTTACCAACCGGTTCTCCCGAATAGGTGTGAACTGGTTGAATCCCACCACTGATACAGGGCCCTTGTCATGCCAGCATAAGCAAACAACAGCAGCACAACAAAAACAAAATTAGGATGGTGTAAGAAGAGGCCAGGGAAAAACAAACTTAGAGAGGAAGGGAAGACAAAGGGAGAAACACATTAGATGATGATGGGGTGAGAGAAGTTATAAAGAAGAAGAAAGAAGAGAGAGGTTGTACAAAAGTTATATTCAACAGATCTCCAAAGCTAAGCAGGATCAGCCTAATGGTGGAAATCCCAATGTAAAGTAAAAGCATTTATTCATGAAATCACTAAGAATCAAGTTCAGCTTAACAGAATCCTTACTTATGTGGTTGTCTCAGCAAGTAGCAGCATCTATCTGACCTTAGTTAATCAATTTATCCAATTAAGGCTTGATTAGATTAGATTAACAGAATTGGAAGGGACCTTATAGGTCACCTAGTCTAACCCTCTGCACCGTTTCTGACAAATGGCAGTCCAATCTTTTCTTGAAAATCTCAACTTCCCACAACTTTCGAAGGCAAGCTGTTCCATTGGTTGATTGTTCTCACTGTCAGAAAGTCCCTCCTTATTTCTAGGTTGAATCTCTCCTTGGTCCAGAGGTGGTATTCAGAAGGTTCTGATCAGTTTTGGAGAACCGGTAGCGGAAATTTTGAGTAGTTTGGAGAACCGATAATATCACCTCTGACTGGTCCGCCCCCATCTATTCTCTGCCTCCTGAATGATCTGGAGGAAGTGGAGATTTACAGTATCCTTCCCCTGCCACACCCACCAAGTCATGCCCACCAAGCCATGCCATGCCACGTTCACCAAGCCACGGCCGCAGAACCGGCATGGGGCTTGGATAAAATATGGATGTAAAATAGACTAGGAAGTTTAAAAAGACATATTTGAAAAAGACAATAGAAACCGACTCCCTTCTATTCCAAAAGAATTACATCCATTTGTCCATGTAAGTCACCACAAAATGAACTCCACTCAATAAACTCTTTACTTTTTACTTATTCATGGGTATTCATAGTGAGACTATATTCTGGGACTTAGAACGATCATGACTAATTCACCAAGTCTGCTTTGGATTTTATGGATACAGTCAGTAATATGTTTCCTTAAGGCTGGCCTGCACTTGATATTCAACTATGGATTTTTAAACAGGATGGTACCAGAGGTGAGTCGGTCCTGATTCGGCCCAGATCAGGCAAACCTGTAATAACGGCGGCAGGAGGCTCCGTGCTCCTACCTGGATGCTTCTGCGCATGCACAAAAGTGTTGCAAGTGCAACAACCACTCCTGAACCGGTAGTAAAAAGAAATGGCAACCCACCACTTAATGGTACCACTATCAACTAAATTTGGACATTGTGTTAAGCTGTACATTATAATTCATGTATTTGAAGCCAAATCCAATAAACTATACTTTGGTTTAACATAAAATGGGAAGCTGTAACGATAGCAACTAGGGTAGTAGTTCAGATATGTGGTTAGCATGTATAATGTGGAATCAATAACTCTTTCTGATCTGTGGGCACTAAAAAAGGGAATAGGAAAGAAACATAGCTTACTATGAATGCTTTGATAAATATTTTAAAGTAGGACATGAGCTGTAACCGGTGTAGCTAAAAGCCTAGTTCTTCTGAGGAATTTTATAATAGCAAGACTTGAGAGATGTTCTGTAGGACTGCTACATGTAACAATCGTATGACTCATTATAAAAACCTTTCATGGTGAAAAGTTTATTTCATAGTCTGTATTATATAAATAAAGAACAACTTGAAGTATAGCATGTTGATCTGAACTAAATCTATATCAGCTACACTGGTGGGATTCAAATTATTTACTCGGAGTTTTGTGCAGAGGTGGGTTCCTACCAGTTCGCACCTATTCGGTAGAACCGGTTCATCAAATCTACCGAACTGGTTGGAAGAGGTTCCACCAGTGGACCCGGAAAGCAGGCCACACCTACAGAAGAGGTTCCAAAATTTTATGAAGCCCACCACTGGTCCTTGGATATGATTATTCTACGCTATCATGCTCATATTTATAAAACTCAGTGCCTCTGTGAAAGGTAAGGATGACTACTGCGTTTGTGGTGCAATCAGAACATTGCGTGTGTTGAAGTTGTTTTAACGCAAACCAAAGATGCCTTTTAAAAAACAAGTTTACATCATATTCTTATGCATGCCAGTGCTGTGTGTGAAGTAATTTAAGGTGGTTCTGACAAGTGTCATCGGCATCTTCATATCCGGTTACACGGGCGGCAAGCCACTCCCACAAAGGAGGCCACACCCACAGAGTAGGTTCGAACAATTTTTGAAACCCACCACTGGTTTTGTGGGTGTGGCTTGGTGGGCGTGGCGGGGGAAGAATACTATAAAATCTCCATTCCCACCTCACGCCAGTGGAAGGTTACTGCAAAATCTCATTCTCTCCTGATCAGCTGGGACTCGGGAGGCAGAGAATAGATGAGGGATGGGGCCAGTCAGAGGTGGTATTTACCGGTTCTCTGAACTACTCAAAATTTCTGCTACCTGTTCTCCAGAACTGCTGAATACCACCTCTGATCAGGTAGTATTTGACTTACAACCATTTGTTTAGTGACCATTCAAAATTATAACACACTGAAAAATGTGATTTAAGACTAGTAGTCACAGTTATATTGCATTGCACCAAACCTTTGGTCATGTGATCAGAATTTGGGCATTTGACAACCAGAATGTATTTATGATGACTGAGGGCCTGTGATCACTATTTGTGACCAGTCTGCTTCCAACAAGCAAAGCCAATGTGGGAATCTGGATTTACTTAACAACCACTTGATTCATTCAACAGCTGTGGCAAAAATTCATAAAATTAGTATGATTCATTTAACTGTCTTGCTTAACAATGGCAATTCTTGGTCCCAATTCTGGTCACAAGTCAATTGCAAAGCAATTGTTTGTTTACCTACCATATTTTTCGGAGTATAAGACACACCTTTTTCCCTCAAAAAAGAGGCTGAAAATCTGGGTGCATCTTATACACTAAATGCAGCATTTTTTGCCTCTCAAAAACCTGCCCCCTTCACCAAATGCATAACCTTTAGAAGGCTTTCAGAGTGCTCCTGGAAGCTGGGGAGGGCAGAAATGAGCAAAAAATGGGCTGTTTTTGCTCAATTTTGCCCCCCCCCCCCAGCACCCAGGAGACTCTATAAGCCTCCTAAAGGCTATTCATGCCCTTTTATTTGGGAAAAAACGGGCCCGTTTTTGCAAAAAACGGGCTGCTTTTGGGAGGGCTGCAGAGTGCAAAACCTTTTAAAAAAATTTGCCTCTTCAAAATCTTGGTGCGTCTTATACAGTGAATTTTATACTCCGAAAAATGCAGTATTTTTTTTCTTTTTACATCTCTTTAATCTTAATTTGGGGTAGAGTTGGGATGACTGAATGGAGCTGAGTGTTTATCAGCTGGATGCCCTTCCTAACACCTATGTGAAATACACAGCAGATATGTTCTCTTTGGGCTCTGAGAGAAAAATATCTGCCTTTACCTTAGATTGAACTTTCAGCCTTCCGAATAGGAGATGAGCATCTTCACCCCTAAGCCATCATACTGCTCTAATTGTTTCTTTTCCTATGTTGGTTAAATATTTGTAACATGCATGATTCAGATTCATGCAAAGCAATAGGCACATTCTAAGAACTCCAACGCTACAGAATTCTGCCATTTTTCAGATTTCTCTCCTTGAAACCTGGAAACAGTTAATCAAAATAACAAAAATCCAATAGCTTAATAATATTTACACTAGAATTCCAACAGGTAACCTGATTTCAAATATATATATACAGTCAAGGCAAGGAAACATTTATTCATTTCCTCCTGCTTTTTCTGTACAGGGGGCGCAGAATGCTTGTCTGTTCTATGAAGGCCGCATCTGTTTCAGCCATTGCAATCAGAGTGCAAAAAAAATCTTGCAGCACTGAATTGTAATTATTACACAGAAAGGTAAAATTATTTCAAAACATACCTCACATAATATTTTGAAATGAATTAAACTGAGCTGAAATGTAATGTAATTTAGTTGTTCTCCTGGCTCCACCTGCTTCTTCATCTTATCTCAACCTACTGTTTGAGATGCAACCTCTGACACTCCTTCCCAAAGTCCAAGTGTGATCTTAACCTAAGGAGCTTTGTGCAGTCCTAACATATAACACAGCCTGTGGATAGACCTGGTGCTTTGTAAGACCTCCAAAAGTCCTCTAGATGTATTCTATTTCCTCCTTGGCCCATCTCCTTCGTCAGTTAAGACTCATAAGAGAAAGTCATCCTTGGAGAAACTCAGCACAAAATGTTTATGGAATGAAGTATTGTAGACTCACAGGTTTTAGGTAGATTAACAAAAAGCAGGGTATACATCATCATATGTTGCTTCATCCCACACCACAGCCCATGTTTCCAGGGACATAGTTAAGTGTGATGAAGGTAAAGGTAAAGGTTCCCCTTGCACATGCGTGCTAGTAATTCCCGACTCTAGGGGGAAGTGCTCATCTCCATTTCAAAGCCGAAGAGCCAGCACTGTCCGAAGACATCTCCATGGTCATGTGGCCGGCATGACTAAATGCCAAAGGTGCATGGAACTCTGTTACCTTCCCACCAAAGGTGGTTCCTATTTTTCTACTTGCATTTTTACATGCTTTTGAACTGCTAGGTTGGCAGAAACTGGGACAAGTAACGGGAGCTCACTCCATTACACAGCGCTAGGGATTCGAACCACCGAACTACCAACCTTTCTGATCGACAATCTCAGCATCTTAGCCACTGAGCCACTTCATCTTTAAGTGTGATGAAGAGCCCTCTTTATCACATTGTTGTGTATGCCACATAGTGCTTTGTTTCTCCTTGACGCATTTCTTCCCTGGAGAAGCAAACAGGATCATTTAAATGTGCCAAGCTGAACTATGGGAGAACTGCTTTCTCCTTAATAGCAAGCATTCATCAAGGTTATCTCATTAGCAGCTTTGTTTAACCAAAGGATGTCCCCCCCCCCATGAAATAAATAAATACATAAATAAAAAGAGTAGACTGGGAAGAACAAACAGAATAGGGAGCTACAAAGGGAGAGAAAAATGCGGCATCTGCCAAGTTCAAACTTTCATTATGATTCATGTGCAGCTTTTGGAATTTTCTCCATTTTGTTTTTCAACAGCTCCAAGCAAAATCTAGATCAATCTAGGTGTTTGTTTCAATGCTGTTGTTCGTCAGTCTGATTAGTATCAAGGAATTAATGCATACCATTCATTCATTGTCTAGAGCAGTGATGGCGAAACTTTTTGTTGTTGGGTGCCAAAAATGTGAGGGTGTGAACACGATAGTGTGTGTGTGTGTGTGTGTGCTGGCACCCATAATGCAAAGCACGCCCCCACATGTGCATCTGTGCACAAACCCCCCACCCATGCTTCCCTCATGCACGCCCCACTGCTCACCTCCAAGCTGAGCTTGGTATTTCGCTGGGGGAACCTGTTTTCGCCCTCCCAATGCTCCAGGAAAGCCCCTGGAGCCTGGGGAGGTCAAAAAACGGTCCCAACAGGTCAACTGGAAGTTTGAAACTGAACTTCCGGTAGGCCCGTTGGGCCTAATTTTCCCCTTCCTCAGGCTCCAGAGTCTTTCCTGGAGCCTGGTGAGGGTGAAAATGACCTCCCTGCCCTCCCCCAAGGCCCTCCAGAAGCCAGAAACGGATCATTTCCGAACTTCTGATTGGCCCGTTGGGCCTGTTTTTTCCCGCTCCCCAGCCCTCCGGAAGGCCGAAAAATCAGCTGGTTGATGTGCGCATGCGCGCTGGAGCTGACAGCTTGCGTGCCGGCAGATATGGCTCCATGTGCCATCTGTGTCATGCGTGCCATAGGTTCGCCATCACGGGCCTAGAGAAAGGACAGAAGTGGGGAAGGATGTTCCAACTTGGGCTTAATTCTCACAACAGGTAGGAACATTCGGAGAGAAACAAGTGGAGAAACAAGTCTTTTATTTTCTCCTTTTTCTTCTACCTGTCTCAAGAGTAGAAATCAACTTTCTCACAGAGTTTGTATAATGGTATATGAGAATAAACTTGAGTTATGGGGTTGGGGGGAACAGGTGGAGTCAGGGCAATGATTGAATAATAGGCAGGTGAACATACAGAAAGAATGTGCTCAGGGCAAACATCTCAGAAAGGACCCTCCCTAGTTTCTTGGGCAGTAAAGGCAACAGAAGAGAAATGTACTTTCAGACTTGCAAGATTTTTTAAATATAACCTTACAATAAAGTACAGCTAGTATTACTGGGAGTGTTTCTTGCCTGGTGTTCTGACCCAGCCTTAACAGAACCAAGAAACAGAAGCCCTTGTCCTGAAAAAAAAAACCTTCTTTATTTAACTACTGTGAATTCATGGCATCCATGGCACACAGAAAAGTCCAGGCAATAAACCTTCCAAGGTTTAACTGAAGTACAGACCTTATCAGTTCTTGGATAATTGCCAGGCCTGGAACTTCCAGGCACAAAGCTGCAAATCAAACTCTCTCAAACAGTTTCTGAGATATGAATCACAATCAGCAAAGCTTCCTAAACCAAACAGTTGTTTCCTACGATGCCACTCCTCTTTAGTTTCTATTTATTCTTTAGTTAGGGAGGGGCCACGAAGTGTCCATGTCAGAGGTGGGTTGCTAATTTTTTACTACCATTTTTGGTTGGGGGGGAGGCGCAACACTTCTGTACATGCACAGAAGCGTCCGGGCAGGTGGACGGAGCCTCCCACTGCCACTACTACTGGTTCGGGTGCCTTTCTTTCTGAATTAGCTCCGGGTACTCAATTGCTCTCCTCTCCTGACAGCATACGTGTGTCTGTAACAGGCCCTGGATATTCTTGTTCCCCACTTATCTCCAACTCCAAAGGCAGCTGGGAAATGTCAGATGATCCTGGCTCTATCTCTGCTTCCAATGCAGAGCATCTATCAGAGCCTTTCCCAGATTCCAGGACTGGCCCAAGTTTCTCCCCAACCTCCTCATCATCCGAGTCTGCCGCCAGCTTCATGGGCCACAACACCTGGGCTACCTTGCATGACTGACATCAATCTTTGCTGTGCCCACATGGCATGAACTAAGCTACCTCTTCTCTGACCCTTCCCCTGAATGCAGCTCTTCCCTCTCTCCCCCAAAGTCATTCCCACATATCACTACAATTTGCAAACCTTTGGGACTTTATTTCCAGCTCTCTTTGTACACACCCAAATACACATATTGTCAGGCCTGCAGTTATATTCCTTTTAGGATATTTGGCCTGCCCCCTCTCTATTATTTTACTATGCTGTTTCATTAGTGTAGTAATTGGAAGGGGGAATAGTAAGGAGTAGAATTGTAGAATGTGTTGTTGTCATAATAGAACATTCCTTTCTAGAAGCGCAAGATCTTTTGTCTCCGCACCTCTGCACCTGACCGGAACTAGATGGGTGGAAATCCCAGCGTGGTAGAGGAAGATTGGACCATGTGATGGACTTGTGGGTGTGGGGCAAAGTTTTGAATTTTCAACTGGGTGGGAATCTGAGGAAGCTTCCAGATTCAGGATTCCACAGTTGTGCCAACATGTCTGTCTTATTAAATTGGAACTTTGATGGAAGCTATGTCTTGAGCTCTGATTTAATTCTGCATGATATTTGGAACACTGACACATATCTTTTAAATGAAAAAATCCCAATCTTATTCGCTGCTTAGTAGAATAACTTTATCTTATTTTATATGCGACTCTTGATTGGTTGGAGTCAAGATGGAATGCAGAAGCAACAGTCTTGGAAATTGTGACAATGAACAATATTGTGTGAATCCTTCGTCCTCCTTGCATCCTAAGTACGGCTACTATGTGCTGTATCTTCTTACATATATTCCATACCTATACTTACTCAGTGATCTCTCTTGGTTTTTAAAGTCATAACCACCTCCGTTTTCTGAAACAATTGCTCATAATTACTCTGGCAAGAACATAAAAAAGTGATTCTGTCTACTGCCGATCATCCAAATTTTCTCATTAGGAAAGTGTGATCGATTAAGTACTTCTAACTATTGTATGGAAATGATCGTCTGCCTATTTGCGGTGGTTCCAGACAAGAAAATCTTTACTGCATTCTTGGATGTCCCAATTTGATGGAACATTGATTGAACCCTAGAAACAGAAGGAGGGAAAAAGCTTATAGGAGGGACTTGGGCCATTGCAGAAAAGATTCTTGAGTTCAGGGGAGAGGGAAATATGAAACACTTATGACTACATTTTCAATAACTGCACTAGTATAAATGGATCTGGACAGTGGTGGGATTCAACATTTTTTTCATACCGGTTCTGTGGGTGTGGCTTGGTGGGCGTGGCATGGCTTGGTGGGCATGGCAGGGGAAGGATTCTGTAAAATCTCCATTTCCACCCCATTTCAGGAGAAGGTTACTGCAAAATCCCCATTGCCTCCCAATCAGCTGGGACTTGGGAGGCAGAGAATAGATGGGGACGGGGTCAGTCAGAGGTGGTATTTACCGGTTCTCCAAACTACTCAAAATTTCCACTACCTGTTCTCCAGAACTGGTCAGGACCTGCTGAATACCACCTCTGGATCTGTAGAATTCATTTATTCATCCATTCACCCACCCACCCAGCCATCCACCCTCCCAGCCATTCATCCATCCATCCATTTTGTATGGTCATCCTTCTCAGCAAGTGATTTTGGACCATAAACAATCTTTAAAAAAAGACAAATTGCCATCATCAATACAAAAAATTAAAGTACACATTAGCCAAAGAGTGTGTCATAACCAATGGTTGTTAAGGCACCAAGAGATGGGACCCTTCACACACTCAGGGTCTCAGTCTTGGCAGATCCTTAGATAGTGGTGGGATTCAGCTGTTTTGCACCAGTTTGGGCAAACCGGTTGTTAAATTACTCCCTCAGCTATCAAAGTGGATCCTGGGCACTGCACTGCAATGGAGAAATGGGCAACAGTATAGCCAACATGATGGAAAGAGGAGGTCACTTTCCCTCTTTCTTCTCCATGCTCCTTCCTTCCTCGTGCCAGCCACTCAGTTGCCCATTTCTCTATTGCAGCGTAGCACCCAGGAGACAATATGATAGTGGGCAGGAGGCTAATTTAACAATACGTTCGGCCAGAGTCAGGTTGGCCATTGAGAGAGACTCATCCCACATGTGTGGTAGAGCTGGAGGATGGGGATGGGCCATGCCTCCCACAACAGCCAACTTGACCCTGGGTGAACCGGTTGTTAAATTATTTGAATCCCACCATTGTCCTTAGGTACATTCAAAAGACAAGCAGGGTCAGGGCAACCCTAGCCTCTGGAGGAAGAAAGCCCTTCATGGTATTGGATCTGGGTACTTGAGAGACTGCCTACTGCCAATTACCTCCACTCGACCAATTAGATCCCACAGGTTAGGCCTCCTCCGAGTTCCATCAGCCAGTCAATGTCGACTGGCAACTACGCGGAGGAGAGCCTTCTCTGTGGCAGCTCCGACCCTATGGAACGAACTCCCCGTGGAGATTCGTACCCTCACCACCCTCCAGACCTTCCGCATAGCACTTAAAACCTGGCTGTCCCGACAGGCCTGGGGCTAAAGACCTTCACCGTACCCGAATTGTATGAATGTTGTGCTTTTAATGATGTATTGTCCTATATGTAACTCGGTTAGTCTCCCCCTCCCCTTGAATTGTGAGCCGCCCTGAGTCCCCTTGGGGAAAAGGGCGGCATACAAATATTAATAAATACAAATACAAATACAAATAATGTCCCAGAGACAGATGCTATGACAGAAACGACACACATCCTTGGCCCCACAACTGGAATTCCTTGGCTGATGGGACCTGCAATTTCAAAGAATTGTTTTGCCAGGCCTTCAGGATTCTTTTACATTACCCTACTAGCAACAAATCTCATTCCAGAAATCCAAGTAGGTTTAGTTCCTGAATTGGCCATTCTCAGTTTTCTCTTTCTTCTACCTCATTCTTTTTTCATCATCCCCCCCCCCCCCCCAGTACATGCTATCTTTCTCTTCTCCCTTTCTTTTCCTCTTTCTTTGCCCAACCAGACATCAGAGTCCCACTTTCATGGCTTCTTTTAAAAGTTTTTTTTTTTAAAAAAAATATGGGTGTACTTCCTGCAGCATTTTTCATTTCTGTAGCGTCCACAGAGTCCAAAATACAATTCAATATTAAATTATTATTTCTAAGTGGCATCAATCTTGCACATCTCCTGAGTTCAGCCGACAAGATTGCTGCAATATTGTGATACTTGGTAATTTTAACTACAGGGGATTGTGATGGAAGGAGGATAATGGCGATGATGTTCAGAAGGAACTATGGTGGGGGTTGGGGATGAGCTGTTGAAGAGAAGGAGTAGAAATAGGTCCCTATCTCAAGCACACCAATATTTCCTTGTGACACTGGAATCCATATTGCTAGGTGTCCATCTCAGGCTGACACCACTGGATAGGTCTGTAACAAATGTAATCCCATCTGTGGTGATATTGTGGGTAAAGGCAGGGAGGGTAAGGAGCCAAGGTGGCACAGTGGTTAAATGCAGCACTGCAGGCTACTTCAGCTGACTGCAGTTCAGCAGTTCGGCTGTTCAAATCTCACCGGCTCAGGGTTGACTCAGCCTTCCATCCTTCCGAGGTGGGTAAAATGAGGACCCGGATTGTTGTTGGGGGCAATATGCTGACTCTGTAAAAACCGCTTAGAGAGGGCTGAAAGCCCTATGAAGCGGTATATAAGTCTAACTGCTATTGCTATATGGCCTGTATCACCAAATCCTACCTGAACAGGAAAGGTAGAATATCCCTCAATGAGATCGTGTATATTGGAAGATTCTAGTGCTTGCAAGAAGCAATGATTCACAAATGGTAGGCACCAGCAGCAGATGAAGGCACAGGTGTGTGTGTGTTTGTTTGTGTTTGTGTGTGTTTGTGTGTGTGTGTGTGTGTGTGTGTGAGTGAGGCAGGCAATCCCAACACTCTATGTGGGCCACAGGCAAGCTGAAAGACATGAAAACAATCCTCTCATGCCAGCCTCCCACTCCAGCACACTGTTTCTTGGCCTGCCTGCGGCCTACACAGGGCATCTAAATTGCATGCCATCCAGAGGTGGTATTCTACTGGTTCAGACCAGTTCACCCAAACCAGTAGTGGAAATCGCAGGTGGCTCTGCCCACCTGCCCCAGCTCTATGCCATCCCATTTAGGCACTTTTTAAAGCCAAAGCGCATGAGCAGAAGGCTGGGTGCATGTGTGAACAACGTCTGTGCACTCACATTTGAACAGGTAGGGAAGGTAATTGAATGCCTTCTCTGCATGCCTCCATCCCTGCACCTTTGCCACTGTCTGCTTCTTGGAGAGGTAATCAACTCACCTGTGCTGCAGGGACTTCACTGCCCAAAGTGTGCCAACCAATTGGCCAGTGGGCTGCAGCGGCCACCGGATACCATCCCCCCCATGCTCGCCACCTTTTGGTGCGCACTAGGAGTGGGGTGGGTTGCCCAGCTGGGCTGATCACCCTGAAATCATGTTTCCTTGAAAATAACTTCTAGTGCTTACTTTGGAGCCCCCCCAAAATATAAGACCGGGTCTTAATTTGGAGAAAATATGGTAGTTCTAACTAAAATGGCCCTCTAGCACTGTAGAATGAACCTAGAATCATGTGAAAGCTTCTGAGCCATTTTTAAAAAAATTATTGTAAGCATACTTCTATTTTTAGTAATCTGATCTGTAATGAAAATTATTAGGAAAAATTCTATAAGATCATTCCACAACTCGGTATCCCAAGTTGCTATGCAGGGATTCTGGAAAATATCATTTTGTGGTAGGCAATGCAGGAGTTGACCTTATAACCTCGACAGGAGGGTTGTCCTTTTCCTCATCCCTTTCCCAATTTTTGCTGCATTTTTCACACATACCTAACAAGACCTCATTAAAAATATTTTGCTGCTTATTTTTTATCTTGGCTCATAAAATACAATCAGCTGCTGTCACTTGAAGGGAAAGTATGAATGCATCTTTAACGAAAACAGCAGAAAGTCTAGTGAGAGAATTGAAAACTGTAGGGGTTTTGAGATTATATATCAAGAATAAATTGAGATAACAGAGTACCCAATTCATAACTCAAATGGAGGGCTTTATAGGATGGATGCTGTGTGTAACGTATTGACTGCTGACAAAAGTAGTTCGCCATACATCAAACTTTATTTTTAACCGGGCAACCTTGCTTAGCTTCCTCCTGCACTTTCTCACACAGTTGTGATATATTCTGTGACTGCTTTATCTAGCTTTATCTAACTGCAGAGAACACAAAGATGAGAGTGCAGGTCTACTGTGATACCATTGAAACAGGAAAGGAATTCATCTTCCTGGGCTCTAAAATCAACCAAAGTGACTGCAACATGAGATTACAAGACATCTAGCACTTGGAAGAATTATAATCAGAAATGGGTTCCTACTGGTTTGGACCAGTGAAGCGGTAGTAACTTGGCGATCTGGTTGCTGGAACAGGCAGTGACCCAAGCCTGCCATGCAGTGGTGGGTTCCAGATCCCGTTACAATCAGTACGTTGCAACGGGACTGGGCGTCCACCACATGAATGCATGCAGCATGCACACACACACACGTGCAGTGCGTGCATGTGTACTTACCGCCCGCGACACTCCAGCTACTCAGCAGAGCATCGCGCATGTGCTGTATACTCTGTGCGCGGAAGCCCCGAACAGCTCAAATATTGGAACGGAGCACGGGTGGGTGGGCCCTCCAGAGCACCATACCAGAACGGTACCTGAGAGTACCGGTCATAACCCACCACTGCTGCCACGACCCCGAACCAATTCTCTCGGCAGTGCTGTAGGCACCTCCATCTTGTTTTTGGCTTCTGCGCATGCACAGAAGCATTTTTAGTACTGTGCATGTGCGCATAGTACACATCAATCGTGTGCATCCCTGAGCAAACCGGCAGTATCAGCAGCCGGAACCCACCCCTGACTACAATGTCTGGCATGAATAACATCTATTACATGCATACACACATTTGAAAACATCTTGGGGAAACTATTGAAGACACTGCAGGGAATATGTTAGCTTTCACACGTCAAGGAATGGCATTTGATCTGCACCAGAGTTCTCCATATGAATGTCCTATGTTTCACATTTGAGCCCAGAAAAGTGTTTTTTTTAATATATTTTTTTTATTTTCAGACAAACACAAACACACAACACATATAACATAAAAGCCTCTTCAACTACACACAGTGTGTCGATTGGTTACAAGGTCTTTCTGTGTCCTTTCCATAGTCATCACTTGACTTTTATCAAAACATATTGACAATCAAGATATCTTTGTGTACATTGTTATTATGCTTCATCCTATTCTAAGTCATTCTATCATTTTAGCATTGATAACATTCTCTAATAATTTTCGACTCCATGTTTTCCCCCCATTATTAGTATCATCGATCTAATATACATGTATACAAATTGTTATACTTATTAAACATCCATTAAGTCTAGCTGTTATTACATCCTTTCAACATAAGGCATATTAAATTTGAAGTAAGTTTATATTATGACATTTTATTTCATCATCCTGAAATCATCCAATGATATTACATCTTTATATTCTATTCTATATAGAATTGTTCATCTTTTATAAAGGTTTTTTGAGGTGGGTGTTGACACGTATGTTGCATCCGCTAGTGCCTCTTGAAAAGGGGTCTTTTTCAAGCATACATGATAGGTGTATGATTCCCAGGAAAATATCGTTTAAAGTTAAAAAGTGCGAACAGCTCACCCTTGCTCCCACTGGATCCCCTTTTCAATTTCAGATCCTTAAAGCTTTGTCAAATAACTCATCAAATGGCTAGCAGAACTTATATAACTTCCAGAATAATATTTTGCATGTTTTGAATGGGTGATAGGGCAAAATATCAGTTTTTTCCAGTAAAGAAACTGATCCTTTCATATTTTTTTAAAAAATGGAAAAAATGACAATTTTCATATATGATTTGATTTATTTAAAAACAATGGGGTGGATACCATTTGGGTCAACTGATTTAGTTTCTGCTTCTCAATAAGCTCTACTATTTGTTATGACTACCGTGTTTACTTTTAGTTCCTGCCCGAAAATATCAATTCTGGTGCTATCTGACCAAAATCATCTGTAGTAGAGCCTGACATCAGAAATCACCCCTTGTTTCTGATAACTAATTCTCCTTTCTTACTTCTTGGATCCCCTTTTCACACAACTGTTGAACTGCCTCCTTTTTTTCCTTTCCAGCTTCTGATGCAGTTAAATACTTTCTGTGTGCATTATAAATGGATATGATCAAACAGGAACCATCTCTCACACAGTGTCTATTCCGGGTAACATTTTTCCTCTAGAGATAACCAACATGCAGCAATCCTGTTTACTCATTTTTCCAACATGTATTGAACACGGTTTCTTCATTTTGGCATTTAATCTATGACCAATATGGCCTATTGTTGTGGCCCAGCAGGAGCTGTTGGAGCTGCAAACAGACTCCAACAGCGAGGGGCCCTATGAGTCGGCTGTGGACGATGTGGACAGGGTTTACGGGACAGGGTTCTGACTCCGAGCAGGGACTAGAGAGGCTGGTTGGCCACCAGGAGGCGCCTGAGGCATGGAGCAGAGGTGAAAGCCAAAGGGAGTGTGCACATGACGTCAGGCCTTGGAGCAGTGGGGAGGAGACAAGAGAGTTAGTTCTGGGCGCCAGGCAATGGCAGGCTGATAGACGCAAAGAACAACTACGCAGATACAGAGGATAATTGTACCCAGGTGGTTGTAATTAGGCTCTTCTCAAGAGAGTATAAAGGAGATACTTTGGGAGGAGACTGTTTGCAGGATTCAACTTAATTACCAATGCTGGAGAAGCTCTCATGTCTATTTCTTATCTTGGAAGTCTGGATTGCTGCCAAGGTCTTGTCAGTCTGTTAATTTACTGTGAATAAATTGTCTAGCAGTAACTCTTGTCTTGGAGTGCCTCAGCGTGCGGAGAGTGGGTCAGAACAGCCTATGATATATTAATTATAGATACTTTAATTAATCAGTGGATTGTCTTCAGAAGTTGTGGGTGATCCAACACTGAAGATTTTTAAGAAGAGATTGGACAACCATTTCTCTGAAATAGTATAGAGTTTCCTACCTGAGCAGAGGGTTGGACTAGAAGACTTCCAAAGTCCCTCGCAACTCTCTTATTCAGTTATTCAGTGTTATGGCCTATATAATAGATATACAGAAATAAATTGAATAAACGAACAAATGAATGAACAAACAAACATTTAATAAATAAATCACACAAATATAGTAATAATTTCTTGTGAAAACTAGTTAGTAAACTGCTCTGTTACTGCACACGAAAACAACACTGCAGATAATTATGGAAAGCCTTTGAACTCAAGCTGCCCATGTTGGTTGGTTGAATTCCCATTGTCATAAAAAACCCATAAACAGTCCCCCTGCAGTGTAAACTAGAATGTTGACTAGTGAGTATGTACTAAAAACTCTCAAGGAAAGGCATCCATTGTTTGTAGTCCATTTTATACATTAACTTGATTCAGTTATGGGAGGATGACCGCAAAGTCTAATAAAGTAGAAACATCAGGTTACCCTGCACTTTAATATAAAAAGAGAGAGAAAGAGAGAGTGAGTCTGAAAGTTTGCTGCTGAAAGGTATATCAAAGTTCAATTACCTCTCCTAGGATTGTACGGAATGGAAAACAATTTTTGCTATAGAGATATGGATTAGAGATAAAAATGGGTTACCACCTAAATAGATTTCATTCATACAAGATAAAACTAGACCACCTATTTTTTTCTGATTACATCTACTTCTACACCATGTTGGAAGTGTATGTATATACATTTATTGGCACTGAGAAAAAAAAGTAGAAGGTTAGAAGTGGAATTTGCCCCTTGGTAGTGACATTGCCAGCATATAAATAAAATAAATAAATTGGGAAGAGAGCAGGTGATTCTTTTGGTCATCTTGCATCTCACAGATTATTAATACAAGGATCATAGCAATTATGGGGGAGCATGGTGCATAATTACTTTTACCAACCTATTGATTTCTAAACCTCTGAAGAAGTAACATTCAGAATCAGATTGATCAGAATCAGACTGAGGATAGAACTGGAAGGGTCCAACTCCCTGCTCAAGCAGAAGATCCTATACCATTTCAGAGAAGTGACTGTCCAATCTCTTCTTAATATCCTCCAGTAATGAAGCACCCACAAGTTCCGATGGCAAACTGTTCCACTGGTTAATTGTCTTCACTGTTAGCAAGTTTCTCCTTATTTCCAGATTGCTTCTCTACTTGATTAACAATACAATCAATACAATGCAATGCAATGCAATAGCAGAGTTGGAAGGGACCTTGGAGGTCTTCTAGTCCAGCCCCCTGCCTAGGCAGAAAACCCTCTACTATTTCAGACAGATGGCTATCCAACATCTTCTTAAAGACTTGCAGTGTTGGGGCATTCACAACTTCTGGAGGCAGTGATTAATTGTTCTAACTGTCAGGAAATTTCTCCTGGGTTCTAAGTTTAGATTTAGATTTAGATTTTAATAGCATTTATAGGCCGCCCTTTTCCCTGAGGGGACTCAGGGCGGCTTACAATAACAAGGAAGGGGAGTGAAGACAAAACATAAAAAGAAATGTGCAATAACTGAAAAATACTAAAAACACAACATTCTCTCAGCATTCGGGAGGGGCGGAAGAGTTTATCCCCAGGCCTGACGGGCTAGCCAGATCTTGAGGGCTGTACGGAAGGCCTGGACTGTGGTCAGGGTACGAATCTCCACGGGGAGATTGTTGCTTCTCTCCTTGATTAGTTTCCACCCATTGCTTCTCATTCTATCCTCAGATGCTTTGGAAAATAGCTTGACTCCCTCTTCTTTGTGGCGACCCCTGAGATATTGGAACATTGCTATCATGTCTCCCCTAGTCCTTCTTTCTCTTAAACTAAACATACCCAGTTCCTGCAACCGTTCTTCATATGTTTTAGTCTCCAGTCCCCTAATCATCTATGTTGCTCTTCTCTGCACTCTTTCCAGAGTCTCCACAACTTTTCTACATCGTGGCGACCAGAACTGAATGCAGTATTCCAAGTGCAGCCTTACCAAGGCATTATAAAGTGGTAACACTTCATATGATCTTGATTCTATCCCTCTATTTATGCAGCCTAGAACTGTGTTGGCTTTTTTGGCAGCTGCTGCACACTGCTGGCTCATATTTAAATGGTTGCCCACTAGGACTCCAAGATCCCTTTCACAGTTACTACTACTGAGCAAGGTACCACCTATATTGTACCTGTGCATTTCATTTTTCTTGCCTAAATATAGAACCTTACTCTTTTCACCATTGAATTTCATTGTATTAGATAGTGCCCAATGCTCAAGTTTGTCAAGATCCTTCTGTATCTTAAGCCTATCTTCTGGAGTGTTGGCTATTCCTGCCAGCTTGGTGTCATCTGCAAATTTGATGAGTTCCCCATTTATTCCCTCATCCAAATCATTGATGAAGATGTTGAAAAGTACTGGGCCTAAAACAGAGCCTTGGTGTACTCCACTGCATATCTCCCTCCATGTAGATGCAGTTCCATTGAGGACTACACGTTGAGTGTGGTTGGTCAGCCAGTTACGAATCCATCTGGTGGTGATGCTGTCTAACCCACATTCTTCTACTTTATGTAGTAGTAGGTTATGGTCTACCTTATCAAATGCCTTACTGAAGTCCAAGTAAACTATATCGACGGCATTCCTCGGGTCCACTAATTTTGTCACATTATCAAAGAATGCAACAAGATTAGTCTGGCATGATTTGTTTTTGAGAAACCCACGTTGGCTTTTGGGTATTACTTTGTTTGCTTCTAGGTGTTCGCTAATTCATTACTTGATTATTTTTTCCAGACTCTTTCCTGGTATTGAGGTCAGGTTGATAGGTCTGTAGTTTCTTGGATCTATTTTTTCCTTCCAGATTAACAGAGTTGGAAGGGACCTGATAGGTCATCTAGTCCAACCACCCACTCAAGCAGCAGACCCTACATCACCGAGGTGGCACAGTGGTTAGGGTGCAGTACTGCAGGCCACTTCAGCTGACTATTATCTGCAGTTCAGCGGTTCAAATCTCACCGGCTCATGGTTGACTCAGCCTTCCATCCTTCTGAGGTGGGTGAAATAAGGACCCAGACTGTGGGGCAATATGCTGACTCTGTAAACTGCTTAGAGAGGGGTGAAAGCCCTATGAAGCGGTATATAAGTCTAACTGCTATTGCTATTGCTATTACTTTTGACAAATGGCAGTCCATTGTGTTCTTGAAAGTCTCAAGTGATGAATCCCCCACAATTTCTTAAGGCAAGCTGTTCCATTGGTTGATTGCTCTCACTGTCAGAAAATGTCTCCTTATTTCTAGGTTGAATCTCTCCTTGGTCAGTTCCCATCTATTGTTCCTTGTCTGGCCTTCAAGTGCTTTGGGAAATAGCTTGACCCCCTCCTCTATGTGGCAGCCCCTCAAATATTGAATTTCTGCTATTCTGTCTCCCCTGGTCCTTCTCTTCACTAGACTAGCCATGCCCAGTTCCTGTAACCATTCTTCATATGTTTTAGTCTCCAGTCCTGCTTGCTTTCTCTCTCTTTAAATTGTACATTAGTTTAACTACTCCATGAATCCAATGAAATAACCTACAATTTCCAGAATCTTATGCTTTTTGTTAGCTTGAAAAGTTGCTCTCAACTCTTTCTGACTTTCGCCTACCATAGATCAAAATCTCTGTCCTTTCTCAATGCCCAAATTAAGCAGTTTTTTTTAAAAAAATCTTGCAATAGATTTCCATATTTCTGAGTGAGAACTGAGGCTCTTGATCACCACATAGGATAGGAGGATAGCTGAAATTGCAATTTTAGAAGATTGCTAAATGTTGAAGTGGTGTTTGACCCATAGATGAACCAAAGAGAGAAGAGCGTATATTCCTTAGATGATGTCAGGAAATAGCCAGCTAGGCTGGAAGGTGGGTTTCAATTGTGGGCTTAGCTTAGAGTCCTTGAGCAGGAAAGACATATAAGCTTGACCACCCCCCACACTTCAAGATCCATAAAGCTTTATGTGGACTTTCCTAAAGGAAATAGGCACACTGGAGAGATTCGTGTAACTTAGAGAGCAATAAAATGTACCACTCTATGTCCTATCAATTTTTTTTTCTGATGGAAGCAATTATGGTTCCTCTTCTGGAATTGCTGAAGAAACCACAGAAGCATTGAACAAACAAAGCTGCCCTCCCTAAGCTACCTGTTTGCTCAGGCACACATAAATTGATGGAGAATTGGTTCACATCAGCCTTTGTTCATTTTAAATATTGGCCAAATAAAACACCTTTTGAGAAGGGAAAAAAGAGCGAGAAGGGAGACCTTAGCTTAGGGGTCAACAATGTTAAACACTCAAAGAGCCACACAGGTCCTAACCAGAAGCCCCCCGTTCAATTCTGGAGCCAACTGGAAATCTGGTCCCCACCATAAAGTCTCCTCCTAGCACGTCATTATTTTTCCTCTACCTGTCCTAACCAAAAGCCCTATCAATTGTGGAGCTGACCGGCATCAGGAGCCACAACAGAGGGATGAAAGAGCCACATGCAGCTCCAGAGCTGTGGGTTGCTGACCCCTGCCTTAGCTTCATTCAGCATTGAACCATTTTTCTTTGTGTGTCTTCTCTCTCCACTGAACCTTTAAATCAGAACCCAGGAAATGTTTGATCCAAATGGAAATGTCTTGAAGGAATTTCTTTCTGATTTCTTTTTGATTTCTTGACTTCATTCCTGATATTTTCTGATACTCTCAAATGTTCATAGCCAGCTTACCCAAAATAGGCAGAATGACTTCCAATGAGGTAAGTTAACATGTTTCCATAGGATCAGGAACTTCATTGAACTGATTTCAGTGACCAGGGAAAAATTCTATACAGCCAAGTCTCTCCAGATACAGGAGTGATTGTGAGATCATCCACTTGAACTCCAGACAGCTGCTCCTCATTTATGTTTTTTCCCCTTTCCATTGCTATGTTCTCATTTTTTCTTTCTTTTCTATTTTCCTGCCTGTTATTATATTTTCCTTTTTTCTGCACTTTTTATTTTTCTTTTCTTTTTGTAACTTAAATTACTTTTAATATGTTTAACTATAATGTTCAATAAAATTATTATCAAATATAGAGGAAGAATAATTTGTCTTCTATTTTTCCCTAGGCAGGAAGCTTCCTGTTTCAGTTGGATGGAAATACTATTGACTGGAACAGCTGGAAATGCAGAGAGTTTATAAATATTTATTTGGGATATTATTTCAGCTACTTCTAGAAAGAACCCTTGTTACAGATGAGTACCTGATAAGTACCCAATTTACACTTCTGATTCTGAAAGCTCTCTACTATTACTATTACTATTACTATTACTATTACTATTACTATTACTATTACTATTACTATTACTATTACTTCATCTAACAATGTAAACTGCTCCAGATATGACTCCAAGAGCTTTCACCATTTTCCTCCTCTCCGTTTTCCTTTAGCCAACATTCTTGATGAAGCATTCTTGACATTTGAAAGCTTGCAATGATTTTGTAAAAATTCAACTAGTTGATATTACAACTAATCTTGGATTTCCCACCCCTTAGGTGCTATTGTTGCTTTCCATGAAATAGGTTGTGGAAATAGTAATTTGTTCCATGTGCCTATAAATTAATATAATCTCCATTGCCATCAAAGTTGGCTTTATACAGTATAAAATAATAATATGATTAGTTTCGATCCACTGCTTCTTGTCCTGATTTCAAGGTGCTTTGGAGAATAGGTTGACCCCCTCTTCTTTGTGGCAGCCTCTTAGGTGTTGGAAAACTGCTTTCATGCCATCCCTAGTCCTTCTTTGCATTAAACTAGACACACACAATTCCTGTAATGGTTCTTCATATGTTTTAGCCTCCAATGTCCTCCAGTCCAGAAATGAAGACTTGGAAATCTGAAACCACTGAGTAACTAAGATATCCACTGACAGATTTGTCCCTGTGATGCCCAGGCAGGACTATGGCAGACAAATTGAGTAGAGCAGCTTTCCTAAACCTGCAGAACTTCAACTCCCAGAATTCCTTGCCAATAGGACCTTGGGCTATTTGCTGACGTGCTTTTCTGTCCCAGTATGGACAATAAGTAGGCGGAAATGCAACACGAGAGGGAGGGAATGGGAAACCGTTTCCAAGAGGTGCCCTATTGTAAAGTAGTAAGGTAGGAGCAGACGTTTGTGGTGGTAGTTCTTCATTTTTGGAATTCCTTTCCCCAGAAAGCTTGTTCTGGTGCCAAATGTGTTGACTTTTCAGTTGTAGGCGAGATGTTTATATTCTCCCAGGCATCTTAATCCATGCCTTGATTTATAGCAAGTTGTGTTTTAGAAACATTTCATTCTAGCAGCTGCTTTCATTATTTTAATGCTGCATGTTTTAATTGCCTATTTTAATTATTTTGTAATGTACAGTTTTACTTTGCTATGAGCTTCTCTGGGAAAAGAACATTTAAAAACTGGCAGTTTCCCTGGCAGATTATTTCCCCCCACTCTTTATTTTCTACTTGCTTTTTTTTTAACCAAGTGCCTTCCCAAAATGATTCAAAGAATCCCAGGCTTTCAGACTTTATTTTTATTCCAGCCATAAACAAATTGCTTCAGTCTTCTCCACCCGCCACCTCTTCCCCTATCTTCCTCTGGCAACACTAATTAAAACATTCTATTAGCCAAAGGCATTTTTTAGGCTGTGGGGGCTTTGATGGAATATGTGATGTTGTTGTTAGCACGGCTTCTATGAATTGTCAAGCAGTTTGAAAAGGAAGGCGTGGGTGCAGTTGAAAAAAAGAGAAGGTTTGAAGTTTTGGAAAGCTTGCCTTTCATTGTTTTAAAAAGTGTCATCCTTCTTCAAAGCCTAACCTAGCTTTTCTGTTCTTGAACGTAATATTTCTGCCACACTGTTTCGTATGGCCCTTTTCATTCATGCCTTTCCTATATTAACTCATCCTTGAGGAAGACAGACCTATATACTGAGTAGTCAGTTCCTCTGACACATACAACACATGTCTCAATTGTAAATGAGAGGTTAGTTTTCGTGGCTTGTTTTAAAGTATTTTTGTAGATATGTTTCAGATTTCTAGGTGACATTTAACAATGACATCTTACTTAAGTAGCAAAAACTTGCAAGGTAGCTCTATAGAAAGAGGAAGTGATTTCTACAGAAGTGGAAAAAGTAGAAAAACAGGTTGGTCTTGCTTTCCAAAAATAAACAGAGAGGAGCTGTCCAGCATTGTTTTACTTAAAGAGCTTCTAAGTAGCTCTTTGGTTAAAATATGACCTGGTTTAGATAAATTCCCCTTCCACCTATGCATGGAGTAATGTTATAGTTCATTGGTTTAATAAGCTTGTTTCATTGATTTCTCTTCTTCTTCCCTGCATCATGATAATGAGATAAGCCTATGGATAAAGATAGTCTAAGGTGGCTCAGTGGCTAAGACGCTGAGCTTGTCGATTGGAAAGATTGGCAGTTTGGCGGTTGGAATCCCTAGCGCCCCATAATGGAGTGAGCTCCCGTTACTTGTCCCAGCTTCTGCCAACTTAGCAGTTTGAAAGCATGTAAAAATGCAAGTAGAAAAATAGGAACCACCTTTGGTGGGAAGGTTACAGCGTTCCATGCGCCTTCAGCATTTAGTCATGCCAGCCACATGACGACAGAGACATCTTCAGACAGCACTGGCTCTTCAGCTTTGGAATGGAGATGAGCACCGCTCCCTACAGTCGGGAATGACTAGCTCATATGTGCAAGGAGAACCTTTACCTTTAAAGATAGTCTGACTTATTTATTCTCAGAGAGCAGTTCTGAACATTTGTGGCGCTTTTATCTGCTATCATTATGGTGTGCAGAGCTTAGAGGAGACTTTAGCTTGGCAAAGACTGGTTCAAAGCAGCCCTTTGAAGCACCCTGATGGAGAGAAGCTTTTAAGTCACAGAGTGGCCATGCTGATCCACTTTTCTAGAGGTGAGCAGAAGGTCGGTCATCCCTCTCTGTGCTCTCATTGAAGAGCATAGTGGTTTGGCTCTTTCCTAGAGGCAGAATGTATTGTTTTGGTGGTACAATGTATCATGCCAAACCAAGGGACCTCTGCTTTGCACATGCCCAATTCAGACGACTGTAATTGTTGCTCATATGTACTAAATTCTGGGCCCAAGTGCCAAAAGAATTGGATTCAAATTGCCAAACAAACAAGGAAAATCTAAGAAAGGTCTCCTCCGCCCCTTAAGAAGTGAATCAAAGGAAGGAAAAGGAAGAAACAGAATACTTTTTAATATGGAATATATTTTACCAATGGTTAACTAATGAAAACAGAGGTTAGTATTTGAAAAAGAATTCAAAGAGATAATAAAAAATTGTATCGAAAATATTGCAAGATGGACAAACTAATTGTTTTATTATTTTATAATTAACATTGATAACTGGAGTAGAATGTTAGTAGAGAGTAGAGAAATCTGGCTGCTTCAAACACTACACAAATATAATCTGGAGATGAATGTACACTATAGTTTCCTCCAGCAGCTTCCATTTGTGGTGGTGCTTACATTTATTTTATATATTTAGCATATTTATATTGATGCCCATCTCTTGAAGGCATTCTGGGTTGCAAACATGTTAAAACTAGACCCTATTTCACAATCAATTAAAAAGATCCAGGTCAAGGATGGTCTATAAACCAACCCTCCATTACAGCTAACAAACACATCCACACTCACATATAGCACATAGAGTGCTATAACCATCCTGCACTTCCTGGGGAAATACCCAGATCTTTGTGGCTTTTCGGAAGGCCAGCAAGATTTGGGCAATGTATATTGGTTTAGTGCTTGCAACATTCTACAACAAAAACCCTTACATACAAGCCTGCAAAATAAACCAGCTAAGTTATTTCTGCTTTGCAGATGTCATCAGGGGGTGAAAGGAAGAGCACTGAGGCAGAGGTTGCAACTTGCTTAAAACTACCTCCTGGGCCTGTGGAGAAGACATACAGTGAACTGGGAGATTTATGGTTCAACGTTCAGTTTCTTAGTCGTGGCAGTATTCTTGCTCTGCTAATTAACTGACATTGTTTCACTATAAATAGTAAGCAAATGTCTGCGGCCATTAGCAATGCAGCCTCCTGTGAAATTGATTATTTGATTATCACATTATATGAGCTATGTGGCTAAATCCCAGAACTATTTCCATTGGCATTCTTCGAAAAGATAATTGCAGAAGTTGGTGAATGGGCTGCCTCTGAGGAACAGAAATCGTACACAGATGCTTGGGCTGCTATCTTGACTTTTTGGGACATACCTTGTGGATATCTCTGCATTTAGAAATGATCAACAACACAAGGAGATCCTTCCTGGATCAAATTTGTGGTGAGATACCAAAGGGGTCAACCAGGTGCTTCTGTGGTTCATCTCCAACAGCTAGGAATCAGATTCATTTTGGCTTTGATCTGAAGGCTGCATGTTTCTACCAACCCAGTTAGTAGCCATGGATAGAGTTGACTTCCATGAATTTTATTTTGGTCCCCCTTTAAAGCCATCTGAGCTGTGACCACTATGTGACTGAGATGTGATTGGGACACCATATTTTTTAAACCATTCATGTCTCTTTCAAGGGTTATCTTCAAATTTTAGGCTGATGACAGAGAGAGAAATCATTTTGGGGGTCCATTTTCCATGTTTCGTGGAACCCTTTGCATAATTGTATCTTCACTCCTGCAGCATCTAGTAGCATGTGTGAACTAATTCCATTGCCCAAATTGTTTCCCCCCTAATAGTGTGGCAGCTTACTTGTGTGATTTAATGGCAGTCTGTCAAGCATGCCAAATGTGAAATGATTTGAAGGAACATCATTTAGATGCAGACTACCTCTCTCACGAAGAGAAAAGATTGGATGGTAGGCGGTAGAGAAAGATCTTGACCTAGTCCACAGCTAATTTACTGTGGGTCCCATTATTGTGAAAATTGAGACAGTATCTTTATTTTGTGATTACATGTGTTCTAGAAATCAAGCAGGACTGAGTAAACTATGGTTGTGTAAACATGAATTTGCTGTTTGACAATATGGATGAAGAACATACAGAAGATGTAAATTTATATTGTACTAGAGGGCAGGACCATTACAAGTGGATTAAAATTGTAAGAAAGAGGTTCAGGCTACAGATTAGGAGGAACTGCAGGCGGCACATGAAATAATGAGTATTCATTTCCTTGAAGATTTTAAACAGAAGCTGTCAGACATCCTCAAGTGGCAAGTGGGAAGGGCAGGTTGGCTGCTAAGGTACCTTCCAATTCTGCAATTAGCATCTTCCTGTAAACCACTGTGGAAAGTGCAAATTCAAACACAACTTGGGTTGATTGGCATTTGCAAGGTGTACATTCTATAAAGTATATCTTGAAGATCCCAAACCAACTAGCTTCCAGATTTTTTTCTGACAACAGATCCAGTGGTGGTTCTTATATATAAAGCCCCATTTCCAGATATGCAGTCATAAGAAGAGTTATATAAAACACAGAATAAATATTGTGCGTCATCTTAAAAAGCTGGCATTCCAGGGAGACATACCTACTTTCAGGTAAAGTCAGAAGGTTCAGACCACAATAAGGTCCTTTTACACAGGACCTACAAGACAATTTATAGCACCTATATGTAAAACCTCCCCTTTTTGTGTCTATGGAGATTCTCAGTTCTCCAGGACAAGATTGTCCCAAAGGTGCTTTTTCAAGACACATGGACTTTCTTTTTTTCCCCTTGAAGAGGTTGTGCTTCCCATCCAAGAAGCTTCTTCTGAGTCGCAGAAGATGAGAAATAAAATGTCTTCAAGCAAAAGCAAAGAAAATCCAGCTGCCTCTTGAAAAAACATATTTGGGATCTCAAGCTATAGGTTCTATCATCCAGCATTAGGAAAGACAAGATTAAAAAATAAGGTTTACCAGCCTATTTATTTCTTTAATAAATAAATAAAAACAAGTAACATCTGGTAAATGTCTATGGATATTCTCAGTCATCCAAGGTCATGGTTGTCCCCAAAGGTGTTTTTTTAAAAGAGGCAACTGGACTTTCTGATTTTTCTTTGAAGATGTTTTGCTTCTCATCCAAAAAGCTTCTTCAGCTCCCCTTTTTGTGTTTGTGTATGTGTGTGTGTGTGTGTGTGTGTGTGTGTGTGTAGGGGGGGAGCAGGATACAAGAACCTTTAAATACAGCATGGCAGATGGCAAAGCACAATTCAATCAATCAATCAATCAATCAATTAATCAATCAATCAGAATAGAGCTGGAAGGGACCTTGGAGGTCTTCTAGTCCAGCCTCCTGATCAAGCAGGAGACTGTATACTATTTCAGGCAGATGACTGTCCAGTCTCGTCTTAAAAACCTCCAGTGATGAAGCACCTGGAACTTCAGGCAAGCTGTCCCATTAGTTCATTGTCCTTCCTGTTATGAAGTTTCTCATAAATCCCAGGTTGCTTCTCTCCTTGATTAGTTTCCATCCATTGTTTCTTATCTTGCCCTCTGGTACTTTCGAAAATAAATTGACCCCCCTCTTCTTTGTGGCAGCGTCTCAAATACTGGAATGCTTTAATTTAATGGAAGGAGTTTTCTAATATTGAGATCTACATTTAGCTCTACAATCCCATTATTATCTTGAGTGGTTCAGCCAGTTTTTTCCCCAACGCCATCACTCTGCTAAACAAATAATTCCCTCACCACTGTCAAACCATTCACTAAGGTTGCATTACTATTAGTCTTCTCATTGTTCCTATCACTCATCTCCTTCCACTTATGACTGCTGGACTGTAACTTTGTTGCTTGTATCCTTACCAAGTTATATTGATATTGTTTGCTCATTGCTTATTTGTACCCTATAACTATCATTAAGTGTTTGTACCTTATGATTCTTGACGAATGTATCTTGTCTTTTTAGGTACACTGAGCGCTTAGGCACCAAAGACAAATTCTTTGTGTGTCCAATTACACTTCGCCAATAAAGAATTCTATTTCCCTAACAGTTGAGGCTGAGCACCTGTACCATGCCAGACCGTGCTGGACTCTAATCCCCATCATCCTTGATCTTCACTGCCTGAGGCGAAATGATCGTGAATACACAGCAACAACTGGGGAGGCCAGGTTTTCCCATTCCTTTGCGCTGCTCTTGAAGTGCTGAGCAGGATCAGTAGCAGCCGCGCCGTTACGTTGCCTAGAATCGTGTCGGACCCATTCAGACGCGCTTGTGGGGTCGCGGAAGCCTTCCAGGGCTCCAGTTCAACGCGTGAACCCGCTGGCGGCTGACTCCTGGCCTGCCTCCAGAAAATTTCCCCCCAGCTTCGCCCTGCGCCTTTGCAAAGCCAAGGCCTCCCCGGGAGCCGGCGGAGCTGTTCGCGCCCCGACGCTCCTCTTTTAAATTTGGCGACAGGCGAGGCGCACCTTCCCGCGGCGAGCACGTGACGGCCGCGGAGGCGCGGGGAGGCGGGCCAAGCGACCCGGGGAGGGAGGGAGGCAGGCAGGCAGGCAGCAGCAGCATCGGCGGCGGCATCAGGGCCGAAGGAGAGAAGAAAGGGAGGCAGAGAAGGAGGGCAGCGGACGGAGGCGTCGCCTTTAAATGCTCTCAGCCGGGCGGCGGCGCAAAGGCAGCGCGCGTGGAGCCTCTGGGCGTGGGGGGAAAAGAAGGGCAAGAAAGCGCTCCGATGCGTCCTGGACCATGAGCAGCCCAGCCGGCTCCGTCGCCCCGCGGGATTCCCTCGCCGCCTCGCCGTCTCTCTGAAGCCCCTCTCCGGCTGATGCTTCCGCCCCTCTCCCTCCGCCAGCATGTCCCGGCGAAAGATCTCCTCGGAATCCTTCAGCTCGCTCGGCTCGGACTACCTGGAGACCAGCCCGGAGGAAGAAGGCGAGTGCCCCATGGCCAGGCTCCTCTGGAACGGCAGCCGGAGCCCCGCTGCCCAATCCGGGGCTACCACTCCGGTCGCTACCGTTCCCCCCCCGCCGCCGCCAGAGGCTTTGGCGGCGGCGGGTCTCCCTGGCCCGGTCCCGGCGGGCTCCCGGAGGGCTCCTCGCAGAAGGCGGGTCAACCTCGACTCCCTGGGCGAGAGCATCAGCCGCCTCGCCGCCCCCACGGTAAACGCGCCTTTCTTCTTTTTTTTCGGGGGGGGGGGCGCCGGTTTAGTGCGGGCAAGCCAGGTGGGCAGGCAGGCAGGCAGGCGAGCCGAGTTGGCGGGATGCGTAAGCGCCCATCTGGAAGAGGAGGCTGACCAAGAGGAAAGGCAGGACGGACCTTCCACCTGGCGGTCTTCTTTTGGCGCCGGAGGCTGGACACGCGGGGTTCAGAAGAAGCCTCTTTGGCGCCGTTGGGATCCTCTAAACTGGGCTGGCCGCGGAAGAGGCGCGCTCGACCCGCCGTAGACACCCCGGGGCATCCCGCCCTCCTGTCTTCACCCACTCTTTCCCACGATGCGGGCTTTCAAAGCGCGGCCACAGGTTGTCCCCTGGCGCAGGTGTCCCCTTTAACCCCCCTGCTCCCTTCGCCCCCCCACCCCTGCGCCGCTGCTGAGCCTCCCAAAATGATTATACCGGAGGAAGTCCCTTCAAGTCGTTTTTATTTATTTTAAATAAATACATAAATAAAATAAAAACGACTTGAAGGGACTTCCTCTGGTTCCAGATGTTTGGGCATTGTTCTTTCTGTAGATTCCCACCGAAGTGGTCGGAAACGTCAGGAAATCCCCAGAACCCCTTCGAAGTGGCTCCGTTCAGAATTTAGGGTTATTTCGGAGGATTCCCTTCTCATTTCAGCCTCTGGTTTTCTTTATGGAATTTTCCAAAGGCTTCCCTCCCCTCTTTATAACCTCATCTTCTCTTATTGCATTTTCTTTGTTTCCCTCCAAAACTGCACACTGATTTCCTTATGTGGGGTGGTGGTGGTGGTGGAGGGAAATAAATGTCACTTTTAATTGACATCTTTTAATGGGCAGCATTAAATCCCTCCAGAACAGGGGTCACCAACCTTTCAGACCCCAGGGACCACTAAATTCATAATTTTAAATCCCGCGGGCCACTAAGATGATTTTTTTAAAAAAAATAAATAAATTGTATTTAGTGCAATATAAAAATGCAAAAATTTTTTCAGCGGACCACCAAAATTTTCTCACGGACCACCGATGGTCCATGGACCACCAGTTGGTGACCATTGCTCCAGAAGACACCAAAGGCAAGGAGTGCAATGCTGTTTCTGTACTTATTCCAAAATATTTGATTCTTCTACTCCTCCCCTAACCATCTTAGTGGTGTTATTCTCTTGAGAAAACTTCCACGTAAGCCCTACAGGGAAAAAAAAAGAAACAGAATGAAAAAAAAAAAGCCTGTAAGTTGAGACAGAGTTTTTACTGAATACTTGTGGCATGGGAGTATTACTGTTTCATAGCCTCCCCCCCCCCCCGCGCGCGCGCTCCCAAGCTTCTATTCTGCACAGAAGCTTTCCAGAGAAATCTAGATAATGAAAAGCAGAATGCCAATTGAGATAGGCCTTTGGTCCCCGTCTACACAGCCTTTTTCTTGGTCCTCCTTTGCTATTTTGTAAGACTCCTGATGGCCTGAGAATGGTAGTCCAACATTCCATTCCCCGATTCTGCTGTGACACATATAATCTGACTCAGACAGTTTTGTTTATTGTCTTACCATGCTGTAGTGTTCTTATGAGAACACGGAGAGAACATGGCTTAGATGTTTACTTCCCATGAATCATCTTCCAATGGAACACAGTCCTTCTTTTCCTCTTTCCAAAGTTTATTTTCACTTCTTGGATCACAAGGCTTGTTGCTTCCCATACTTCTTATCAAAGATAACAAGAATTTTCTCTACCCAACTTCAGCCTTTATCCCCTAATTGCTGGTTTTTGCTCATTTCCCCCTTTCTCTCCAATCTTGGCTGCTAATCCTTTCATTTATTGGTACATCCCATTCCAATCGAGATCTTGGAAGTACTCTAATTCAGCTTGATCCTTTCCAGCTGTGGAGTGTTGCACGGACTTCTATTCCTTACTGGAATTATGTTTTTTCCCATCATTAAAAAAAATAATCTAAAGATGGAAAAGTAATTTGTTTCCCTTTATCTCTTGGCTATTCCATATGGTTTCTTCCAAGCTGCTTTGAATTCTGAACTTGTTTGTTTCTCCTAGGGAAAGAAATGGCCAAGTACAGCTTGGTTACATCCTGCTTTGCTTTATGTAATGCCATCAGTTTTGTCTGTATTCTCTAGAGATGTTCATTTGTCTTATAAGAAAGCCCCTGCATGAGAAGCTGCTCTTTGCTTTTTAATTGCCATAGATTAAACTTCTTCATTGCAGTAAATAAGAAAATGGTGGTACTTCTATGGCTGCAAGACCATGTTACAAAAAGCCAGTAGGATGACTTTTAGAAGATGCTGCTAGGAATCTCATCAAGATAACAAAGATCCATAGGAAAGGTTCTAGTTCCTAAGCAAGGCATTATCCAGAAGGCAGAAAAGAAAGGATCTATGAAATTATCACGGGAGGAGAGAAGGAAGGTCCTGATCTTAGATACCTAAAACATGGAACTGAGAGGAGTTCTGGAGGAAGTCATTATTTGGAATTAATAAATATTTATGTTCCTTACAACCAAATGCTGGAGTAAAATGCCAGCCAGTCTCCCCCCCCCCCCCCCTCAATACTCTGTTTAATTCTCCCCTCCCATCTGCCTTGAATCCCTTTTGGCAAAAGTTAGCTGATTTTCTGAGTCTGTTGAATGTGCTTTAATTCTCATTCTGTTCCAGTGGGTTTCTTCCTTGCACTCTCTCTGTTTGAGTGTGCATGCACGTAGAATATGTGTGTGTGTGTGTTTTTATATGCGCACGCTCTATATTTTATATGTATGTGTGTTTGGTGTGTGTGTGTGTGTGTGTGTGTGTGTGTGTATGCAAACCTTCTCTCTGTCTGTACATCCATCCATCCATCCATGTAGAATATAAGCAGCTGGAGAAGAGCAATTCGGAGCAGGGAACTGGGAAATATTTCTGCAACATTTCTCCTAATAAGCACTATCACAAGAGCTAAAAATAAAATAGTTAAAATTATATGGCACCTATACATAGTTCCTGAATCTGTTTTCAGTTATATAATTCATCCCTGGGATATGCCACTGCCTTCTTCGTAACAGCCATTCATTCTATCACTATTGCAAAGAGGCAGAACAAATGATAAAGCTATGAGGATGAGTTTAATGCTGGTTGCCTGTAGTCATCTGGACAGGGACCAGATTAGCCCCAGTTTAATGTCTCTTTCCACCCCATGGTTGGCATGCCTTTTTATGGTGTATCACTGAGAAATCCGCCTTTACTGTGGTTGGGGAATGTGAAACCAATCATACTAGAGAAATGGTATATATTTTGATGCTTTGTCAATGAAAAGAAAAATCTCTTTAGATATCTGCGTAGAAAGAGTGGAGGACGTAATCATCTTTGATTCGGATCTATAGTGCATCCATTTCCATTTTATTTTGTGAAGCTTATTACATAATATGTTAAGAAGTGTGCTTCGTATGTTCAAAGTGAAATTAGTACCCGTGAAAACTTTGAAACAATTTCAGTTGAAGTTAAGATTTTTCTAAAAAAAATCTATGCAATATCGACACATGTTGATCGATTGTGTCCAGAAGTGCAAATGTGACTCTTCTCTGCAGTGTTTGGGTTTTCACATTATTGAACAATGCGTAGTCTTTTCATGACCAACAGAACTGAGATATTTACTTTAAGAGGATCACTGATCTTTCAATCTGTTTTAGAATAGTTCATGTTGGAGGTAGTAAAATCATAAGAGTGTCCAAATTTTTCTTTTGAACATGGATAGAAGCCATTATATATGCCTGTATGGATCAGACACCAATAGTAACAAGTTGGTAGCTGAATTTTAATTTCTGACTTCAGATAGAGGTATAGTAAGTTAGATCACCTTTATTCCCTTCTCTTCAAATATAATGGCATTTACACTGAAGTTTATTTTTAATATTGACTTTTAATGAAATATTTTTAGATGAGCTTCAAAAAAGCTTGGGCCGCAAGAAAATTTTCATGCAGTGAAATTTGGATAGTCCCATGTGGAGTGTGATTTGGCAAAAAGATACTAGAAATATTTTTAACGCTAGATATTAGAAGTATTTTGAAAAGTTGGGGGCAGAATAGATTCATGCAGGCTATTTTTGCTGGAGCTGAGAAATTGCTGTATAAAACAAGCTTATATACTATGGGCCAATTTATTGCCTGTAAGTGATAGGAATCTGTGTGATTTGTCAACTGTAACCAACCTCCCGATATTTTGAAAAGATTAGTATCTGCACTTGGTTGCATTGTTAGCCTATCAAAGGAAAGGGTTCCATTTTGCTTTTGACATTTTCATTCTATTCATGATGACAAGTTTATATTCAATAGGGTACATCAGGAAAGATAAGGAGAATTACCAATTGGATTGAAGAGAGATAATTTTCTTTATACGCCTGTTAGATAGTTCAGTATAAATGGAATTTCATTAATTTGTTCCCCTCTTTCTGCCTAGGCAAACCCATAGCTGATGCTGCAATATGAGAGGAAGAATCCCAGCTGACCTTTGTCATATTTTTTGAAAAATAATTATTCTATTCATGAAGACAAGTTTATATTCAATAGGGTACAACAGAAAAGATAAAGGAAAATTACCAATTGGATTGAAGAGAGATAATTTTCTTTATACGCCTGTTAGATAGTTTAGTATAAATGGAATTTCATTAATTTGTTCCCCTCTTTCTGCCTAGGCAAACCCACAATTGATGCTGCAGTAAGAGAGGAAGAATCCCAGCTGACCTTTGTCATATTTTTTGAAAAATAATTAAATTGCTTAATAAAGCAGTGGCATAATTTTTGTGATTTTTGAACAGCACGTTTAAAGAGATTTGAAGAAATGTATTATATTATTTCAAGCTTGCTAGCACTTCCAGATTTAGCAATTATATGTTCACACTTTTGGGGATCATTAAGCTAATTGTAACAAGATGATTTTAGACATAGATGTAGATTTTCAGATTCTGGGGAATATTTATTTTTTACTGGTAATTTGATAAAACAAGCACAAATTAAGTCAGGAGCATTCCATTAACAGTTGTGGTCTCTTTTTCTTGTTCTACTTCTCAGATTATAAATTGATTTTTCACATTGAAACTGAAACCACAGACTTTTATAGCCATTCTTTAGAAATCATTATTATAAAGTATTAGCTATTGCAGCTCACTGTCACTAGAAATATTTTATAGTACAGTTTTTCATTATATTTAATAATAAATAAGGGATGTGGTGGCTCAGTGGCTAAGATGCTGAGCTTGTCGATCAGAAAGGTTGGTAATTCCACAGTTCGAATCCCTAGTGCTGCCTAACAGAGTGAGCTCCCGTTATTTGTCCTAGCTTCTGCCAACCTAGCAGTTCGAAAGCATGTAAAAATGCAAGTAGAAAAATTAGAACCACCTTTGGTGGGAAGGTAACAAGAGTTCCGTGCGCTTTTAGCGTTTAGTCATGCTGGCCACGGAGACGTCTTTGGACGGCACTGGCTTTTCGGCTTTGAAACGGAGATGAGCACTGCCCTCTAGAGTCAGGAAGGACTAGCACATATGTGCGAAGGCAACCTTTAACTTTACCTAATAAAAAATATTTTTTTAGTCCATTCATGTCTTAAAATTGTTTTATATGCTTAATGTGATTGGGAATGCCTAAAGCAGGGATATCAAATTCAAGGCCCGGGGGCTGGATCTGGCCTGCGGGTTGCTTAGATCTGGCTCATGGTGATTCCATTTTCACTGGCAGAGGGTTGCAGGAGGCCGTGGCAGCCGAAAACATAACTCCAGAGCCCAATTCCACCAGCAGAGTGCTCGGGCCACCACAGGTACTCCCGATATGAGTGATGTTGCGCTGGCCATGCCCACCCTAGCCATGCCCACCCCAGCCCCCCCGAGGTCAAAAACAACCTTGATGTGGCCCTTGATGAAATTGAATTTGAGACCTCTGGCCTAAAGTAAGTCATTTTTAGTAGTATTTGCCACCTGATATTATAATATAAAGAGTCCAGATGCAAGTTGTGATCTTGCTTTAAAGTGCAAGCATCATCCTAGGTTGTATATTTTGGAATATTGTATTTTGTAGCGAAGAGAAGGTGGCTAATTTTGGACCGTGTGAAATGATGGAGAAACAAGAGAAGGAAAATTCAACTTGAATTTGTTCATGGCTTGGCGCTATGTAGAAATCAAGCTAATAAATTTGCAACAGAGGTATGATTTGAACTGAGCTCTTCTTAGTTAGTAATTCAATTATTTAGTTAGTACATAAGTTCTAGGTAATGTGAAATCCCGGCTGATTTATGCTATGCACTGAAACTTCCCCCTTGGGTTTATAAGCTCAACTCAGTGGAAATAACTTGTAAATGAATGTACTGAAGATTACATTTAATAGCTCTGGGAGTTAAATATTGGTTGAAGAGGACAGTCGAAGTTTGAACTGCCTCCTAAATATGTTGATTTGATGTAAGCTCCAATGTATTTAATATATGTTATTTCAAGTGAAGCAAAAATAGAATCACAAATAATTGTGTTCATAAAAGGAAAGTCTTTTAAATTTAGAAGACAGCGTATCTATTAGAAGTGAATTCTATTCCCTTCTATTCACATATCTACTATGAAGTGAATTTTAAGATTTTGTTTTTAGTACCGTACATGTATTTAGTATTGGGTTCAAAGCTGCTTTGATATATTAAGGACAAATAGATATTTTGTGGGTCTGAAAAATTCAGGGGGTTAAATTATTTGCATGGCTATTCCGGGGAGTGGAACTATGTGAGAAAATTATCTTGGACTCGCAAATGAAGGAGACATACCCAAAATATATTTCAATATTACAAATGATCCAGACAGACACTTTTAATTCATAGCAGCAAAAGCACTTTAACAAATCTTATCTTGTGTTTCCTGTATCTCAGTTCCTGGCCATTGACTTCAATGAACAGAACAACAATAGAAAAAATAAATTATACTTGAGCATGGTAAAAAAACAAGGCGGACAGCTTAAACATTCTGCCCTTTTTGAGTTTTCCAGATGTCTGCCTAGATATAGACACATAATGGAACAACACGTCAGTGTTATAATCTGTGCAAGACGACATGGGTGAGATCCAATAACCTAAGTGCGCACATTTGATGTGGAATTGCAACAATCTTCAACCACAACAATACACGAGCACACAATAAATACAAACTTAAGGTAAACCGTCCAAACTTGATTGCAGAAAATACGACTTCAGCAACAGAGCAATCAATGCCTGGAATGCGGTACTTGACTGTGGTTTCTTCCCCAAACTCTCACAACTTTAACCTTAGACTGTCTACTGTTGACCTCACTTCATTCCTAAGAGGTCTGTAAGGGGCATGCATAAGCGCACCAAAGTGCCTACCGTCCCTGTCCCAATGTCCCCATTTATTCGTATCCATTTCATATATTCATAAGCATGTTTATACTTATACCTGTTACCTTATACATGCTTGACAAATAAATAAATAAAATAAAAATAAATATTCCAGTTTCTAGGAGTCTGTCCCGGCTGGCCAGCAGCACGTGAGCAACAGTACATTAGGTGAGTTGCAGGGCAGGAAGTAAACTCTGTTTACATTTCTCAATGCACACAAAGCAATTGTATTCAGGTTGTATTTGGAAAGCTCTAGATGACAATAAAGGATTAATGAATTTCTTTGCTGCTCAGATACGGTAACTCCAGTTATATTGTATGAGCCACCGTGGCACAATGATTGGAGTGCAGTACTGCAGGCTACTTTGGTGCCTGCCGGCTGCCTGCAATTTGGCAGTTCAAATCTCACCAGGCTCAAGGTTGAATCAGTTGACTCAACTTTCCATCTTTCCGAGGTGATAAAATGAGGACCCAGATTGTTGGGGGGGCAATATGTTGACTCTGTAAAGTGCTTAGAGAGGGCTGTAAAGCACTGTAAAGCGGTATATAAGTCTAAGTACTATTGCTATTGCTATCTATGCTAGTACAGGTAATTCTCAATTTACAACAGTTCATTCAGTGACAATTTGGAGTTACAATGGCACAGAAAAAAAAAGCAGCTTATGACCATTTTTCACACTGTTGGAGCATCCCTGTGGTCATGTGATTGACATTCGGATGCTTGACAAATAACTCACATATAAGATGGTTGCGGTGTCCTGGGGATCCCCTTTGGAAACCTGACAAGCAAAGAAAATGGGGAAACCAGATTCGGTGATCCACTGTGTTACTAATTATATCACATAGCAGATGTGACAAGAAAAGTTGTAAAAGGGGAGCAAAACTCACTTAACAAATTTCTCACTTAGCAAGATAAATTTTGGGCTGAATTGTGGTCATAAGTATAGGACTACCTGTATCTGAGGTTAAAGATGAACCATAAGTAAAAACTCAAATTAATACATGTTGCTTTTATCTGCCCACCTTCCTTAACATTGCACCCTTCAATAGAGGTAAGCAATCAAAGCAGTGAGTGATTTTAGTATCAATTAATTAATTGATTAATATCTGGAATGTATATAGCAATAGCAGTTAGGCTTATATATCGCCTGATGGTGCTTTACAGCCCTCTCTAAGTGGTTTATAGAGTCAGCATATTGCCCCCAACAGTCTGGATCCTCATTTTACCCATCTCGGAAGGACGGAAGGCTGAGTCATCCTTGAGGCGATGCGACTCAAAGTGCCAAATTTCAGGCAGCTGGCAGTCAGCAGAAGTGGCCTGCAGTACTGCCCTCTAACCACTGCGCCACCATGGCTCCGTAGAATACAAGCTACATTCAGAAGTTTTGAAATGGAAAAGGAATCTCTACTATGGTCTTTTTTAAGATAAGATTTTGTTGCCTTTGTTTCTGATTGTCTAAGTTTACTATCAGATTTAGCAGCGCAGATTTTAGCAGCGCAGTATTATGTGGCAATTTGCCATTTAACTTATCATTTAGGACTTTTGCATCATTCCAAACAAAGATTTTCAAAGGAGTTGAATCCTGGTTTTGGGTGCAAAACAACTCATGAAAGATCAAGAGATACTTGATGGTTTGTGTGAACTATTTCGAAACTGGGGACCAGTGCTTTCTGTCAATCATGGTAGTGCTCATGAAAAAGATTTTGTTCTTGGTTGAATTTAGAATTTTAGATTTTTCTACATGCCTTTCTCACTTAATTTGACGGAAAGGCTACGATCCTTTTCACAGGAGAGGTTTTCATGAGTGACTATCGGGTTCTTTTGCCAGATATAAACTGATTTAAGATCTCATCTTGACTATCTGGGTTTGATTATGCAATATCTGGCACAATTATTTGCATCTTCCGCCTGATATGGAATGTTATGGAAAGAATAGAAAGAAAGCTACATGTTGTTTACATTTAGATTTCAATATTGTAAATGCAGCCATTATACTGCTGCACATTTCTATCCTGGCAAATAGAGCATGCTTCTATTGATTGTTGATTGTTCTGCAAATTTCCATGTCGCCTGTTCTTTGTTCTTTAAACTTTTCCCTCTTTACAGGATCTTATCAATTGCATCCAACCATGACTTTCTCAGTTTTCCTTTTCATCGCCGCTCACTCATTCTTCATGTACGGTATTTGTTTTGTGATGCATTTCTCATTCATACTCCCTCTATGACGAAACCACCTCACTGTACTTGTTTTGTACTGGCCATACACTTACATATTCCATCTACATTAATTCATTTACAGCAGTGTTTCCCAACCTTGGCAAATGGGAGGCTAGGGGACTTCAACTCCCAGAATTCTCAGCAACGACTGTGCTGGCTGTGGAATTCTTAGAGTTGAAATTCATATACCGTACTTGGAAATGGTTAAGATTGGGAAACCCTGATATCCAGGTAGTTCTTCACTTACAATCACAATTGGAACCAGAATGTCCAAAGAGCCGCGGTGGCGCAGTGGTTAGAGTGCGGTACTGCAGGCTACTTCTGCTGACTGCCTGCTGCCTGCAATTTGGCAGTTTGAATCTCATCAGGCTCAAGGTTGACTCAGCTTTCCATCCTTCCGAGGTGGGTCAAATGAGGACCCAGATTATTGGGGGCAATATGCTGACTCTGTAAACCATTTAGAAATGGCTGTAAAGCACAGTGAAATGGTATATAAGTCTAAGTGCTATTGCTATTTCTAAGCAAGGCTGTTGTCAGGTGAGCTTTTATGCCAAGGTTGTTAAGTGAATCACTGCAGTTGTTAAATGAGAAGTATGCTTGTTAAGTGAGTCCAGTTTGCCTCATTCACTTTGCTTGTTGGAAAGTTGCAAATTGCAATCACGTGACTCTGGAATGTTGCCACCATCATATATATGCATGCCAATTGGCGAACATCTAAATTTTGATCATGTACCCATGGAAATGCTGTGATAGTTGTAAATATGAGGACTGGTCATAAGACACTTTTTTTCAGTGCCAATATAACTTTGAATGGTATCTAAATGAAGCGTTTAAGTCTAGCACTGTTCTGACCCAGCCTTCACCAGTAATGATAAGCTGCTTACGCACAAGTAAAAAGTAACCCTTTTCAAAAGAGGGCAGGAAGAATCTTTTATTCACACGGATAAACAAAAAATCAAATGTAATTAGTCCCAACAAACCTGGGTTTAGCGAAGAAATCCGAATAGCTCGCTGTATACTGCTGTATACACTCCGAATAGCTTGCTGTATAAATAGGGAGGGGTTTGGGAGTGGCCGGTTGCTTATTTCCCAGCCAGGGAGGGACTGGCTATCGTCTGCTTCTGCCTCTCCCTGAGAGCCAGCTTATTGCTTTCCTTTGCTCTCCTCTCTTTTCCTTTCTGCTCATACTCGCATCTGGGATAGGCTCCATCTGTTCGTCCCCCTCACTCAGCTCAGGCCCTAAAGACAGCTGCCTCTCCACCTGGGGGAGGATGGAAGGCCCGGCTCAGCCTCTGTCTCTGATGCTGTTTCCTTAGCAGACCCTTTCAAAGTCTCCCGAAGCCGGCCCAGGCTCTCCCTCCTCCTCCTCCTCCTCCTCCCCCCCCCTCCTCCTCCTCCTCCTCCTCCTCCTCCTCCTCCTCCTCTTCCTCTGCTGCTAGCTCTGTTGGCAGCCGACGGGCCACAACAAGGACTACCTTCATTCCTTTTGACAGACTACATGTTATCTTTCCCCCAGCATTTTTCTATATTAAAATACCTGCATCTATTTCCTCTTCTTTAATAAAACGTTCGACCACAAATTTATCTACTTTTGCTTAGCTTTCCCCATTTATAAATCACTAGCAATCATTCAGTCCATTTACTCTTGTCAAATCCAACCACGTTGGCCTTTAATACATCAGTTTTCTAATTATATTCCTCATTATATCATGCTGCAAATTGTTTGGCTTCTTAGCCAAAAAATGTACATTGTCTACATACAAAAGTGCATGCATATACACATCCCAAATAGTCCACTTATAATTACAAGTATTTCTTATGTATTCATATAAATACTAAACCAAGGTGCCAGTGTACCTCCTTGTATTTACTCTGCTTATTGTTCAACTATTTCTTAAGCAATCCATTTATTCTTGTGGATGCTTGGCATTTTTTCTTAACCTCCCTCCCACCGTAATGTTTATCATCTTTCAGCACCATATTCATGTAAAACATTCCATAAATCAAGGTTAGGTACTTTATTAAATGGTTCCTGCAAATGAACAAAAATAAAATAGCATTTCTTTTGTCAAGTGTATGTGTTTTTCAGGTAGTATTTGCATAACTGTTGTCCAGAGCAAAGCTACATGGCAGTATTCCAATTTTGCTGATTGACACGCTTTGTAAGTTTTTGATCACATCTTCCTGGCCAAACTTAAAAAAAGAAACCTGATCCCTTTGTAGTTTCTACAGTCACTCTTTCAAGCTTTCCCTTTTTACAGTACAAGAAAAAATAATGTCATTCTTCCAATCCTCTGGAAAGAAACCTTCTTCACATATGTTAAACAAGTCACACAGCTACAACAAGGAAACGGCTTCTATATTTTATGATTTCTCCTGTTCCAATTGTCTACATTGGCAACATGTCAGCCTCTGCTTTACTGCTGCTTTGGCTGCCATGAAACGGGGAGGGAGGGCATGGTATTTGGGAGGGGTTTACTAATTGTGCTGGAGGAAGATTCTGGAGCTCTGCTGCCTGTCGGAGTACGCATGCGTAGGAGGTTCCCGCCAAGACTAACGGCACCAACATTCCATCTTAGTGATGCCTTTTGAAGTTATCTCACATCTGACACTTAGGAGAATTATGATTGGACTGTAACTGTGATGCCAAGGGGTGGGGAATGGGTTATTCTATATATCAATCGCTTTCGTGCCTAAATAATCAGTCTTCGCTTCGCTATGCCTTTAATCATTTATAATTAGTAAAAGTACACTTGATTTCTACCTATGGAGTCTCATGGTCTTCTTTCCTAATTACCTAATGAAGAGATGCTGACACAACGTTATCATTTTCAACATGCTCTGAACACTTATGACTTTTTTCATTGATTTTTTTTTATTCTTGGACATCAACATTGGTAACAATTGTTTCAGTCATACTGTTTGACACATCACTACTGACATATCTATCACTATTGGCATACTGTATATTCTCCCAGCATTTCCTTATTCCCTTGATATCTCAAATAATTTCATCCCTTTTAAATTTTACTTCTATTCTCCATTGTTGAGGTTTCTAGTTTAGTCCCAGTCATTCATACTTCCACAACGATTTTTTCCATTTCCATCAAAATTAAACCCCATTTTCTCTGCCTCTTTTAATATCAACTGTTCCATGGTTTCCTTGACTACACTGTTCACAACTGTGTCTACAGTCATTATGTAATACCTTTCTCCCATCTCTTTTTGCAGCAAATCTTTATTTTTGTACTAATTTTTTTTCTCAATCACTACTTCTTTCATTCCTTCATTTTATCAAGCATCCCTTTTCATACTTCCTACATGCCTAAGTGGCGCTTTTAAACATACGGTAATTATTTTCATTCTGTTCCATTTCTACATCTTCTTTTCTTACATCCACACTCTATTCATTTTTGGGGAGATAAATTTATCTTCCAAGAATTTTTTATATTTGTTTAATTTTTCTTTCATTTCTGTGACATACAGTAAGCCGCAGCATCTTAAGAAGGAGGGACCACATTTCAAGGTGGGGAGGGGATGAGGTTAGTGATAGCACAATCTAGAACTGGATTGTAGGAAGGGAGATAGATCTAGGGTAGTCATGCCTCAGAATATCCCATAGTACATTCATTACCTTGGGGCAGTATAGTTTATTCTGGCAAGATTCTGTCTATACAGTGTAAGCAAATAGAGCTGAAGTTTGGCTGGATTTTGAGTTGCTCTTGGGCTAGCTTGACAATTTCTTACATTTCCTTCCAGAACCACTTTTTCCAAGATTTCTTCTTGATACTTCTAATAATTGTCTGCCCCACATTTAGAACATCCCATCATCCTTCTATTATTCACCAATTCTCTCAGTGTTTCATCTTAATGTGATCAAATGATGGTTTTGTTTTAGAGTCATATCCATTCCTTTTCCTTATCTTCCTTGAGGGAAAGGGTAATTCCTCCAGTCATAAAAGAGATGCCCATGCATTTCCTCCTCAAAGGGCTGATGTTAAACCCAATATTCCTGGACAATTTTTATCTAGTATCCAGCCTTCTTTTAAAAGGAAATTTCTCGAGAAGATGGTTGGGCAGCAACCTCCAATGTTCTTGGAGACGATGGACTATCTGGAACTGTTTCCAGATAGGAATCCAGATAGGAATCTGGAATCCAGACCAAGGCAGAGTGTAGGGTCAACATTAATTACATTTGTTGATGACCTTTGGTTGAGCTAGGATGTTAAATGATGGATCAGTCCTGGTGTTCCCTGGTCTCTCACTGATATGGTTGATCATGGTATCCTTCTGGACCGGCTGTGGGGACTGGCATATGGCAGCATAGTAATTCTCCATCTTTTTCTGTAATTGTAATTGGCAGATAGGGAAAAATCAAGCTTTAACACTGCATGTGTGATGTGCCTCAGGGCTTGAAGCTCTCACCCTTCCCACTACATGTCTACATGCCAGTTCGGGATTTGGTAAAATCACTATGCTGTTGAGAACTAATTGTATGTCACAACCCTGGACTGCCAAGTGATGCTGATGATGTTCTGTCTGGATGTCTCAAAGCTCTGCAAGGCTGGATGAAGAAGAACAGACTCAGGCTCAGTTCTGACAAGATCAAATAGCTGTGGCTATTTGAGGCTCTTGGTTCTGAAGACTTTGCATAACTGGACTTGTATGGAGAAGCACCTTTGCAGGGTTATGAAGTCTATGGGTGTTAAGTGTTATGAAGTCTATGGGTTTTCTCAGACTGACTTCCTCAAAGAATAGATGGCATTGTAGGCCAAGAGGCCTTTTGCACCAAGTCTTTAGTCATTTTAAGCTATCACATCATAAATTATTATACTTTTACACAGTAGGGTAGAAAAAAGTGAAGACTCCTGAGAGCCAAGGTGGCGCAGTGGTTAAATGCAGCACTGCAGGCTACTGCTAGATCAGCAGTTCAGCGGTTCAAATCTCACCGGCTCAGGGTTGACTCAGCCTTCCATCCTTCCGAGGTGGGTAAAATGAGGACCCAGATTGTTGGGGGCAATATGCTGACTCTCTGTAAACCGCTTAGAGAGGGCTGAAAGCCATATGAAGCGGTATATAAGTCTACTGCTATTGCTATTGCTATCTTTCTCCTCATGTAACATTCCCTTTAACAGTAAAACCAGTACTGGTCCATTTGGTCTATTTGAACACAAACATAATAAAACCCACCCCCACCCCCAAACATATTTAGGCTATTCCATGCCAGCTAGAACCTCTGACTTCATTGCAGTCAATATTATCTTACCTGGACCTCATCAGTTTGAAGATATAAACAGTATACCAATAGAGACTCAGAATGGTCTGATTCCAACACTTCCATTAAATCTCAAGCAAAGATTTATGAGGAAGATTTATATGCTCTCTGGGGCTTAAAAAAAATCAGGAGGAGAGGAGGAGCCAATGTCACGACAAGATGGTTGTGCAGTCTCGATGCTCTGAGAATGCAGCCAATACTTTTACTGCTGGGTGGTCCAAATGGACCTAAACTGTCCCGAAGAGACAGTGAACAGGAAGAATACATCTTGCTGATTTCAGGGATATCGCAAAATCCCTGAAAGAAGCAAGAGAAGTTCTTCAAGCCGGTGACAAATATCCAGCCAAGGCTGACGAAGTCGGGGCGGCTCCAAAACGGAAGGATACGGAAAGAGAAAGTGTTTGCAGCTGGTGAGGAAATTTGTTGTTTTAAAAAGAGACTGCCTATAAAAATTTAAAATTAATCTAAATTGGATAATAGAAGAATCAAGCGGTGGAATTAAATTTGGAATGGTTTTGGACAGGGGTTATCTTACTTTTTAAATGCTATTGGATGGAATCTATGCAAGCCTTTTGAAATGGATGGATTAAGTTTTCTTCTTCTACTTTTTCTTTTATTGTTCTCTGTAACCTATAAACTAAAGTTTTCCTCTTTCATTGCTGTGGGTATTTTTCTAATTCATTTAAAGATTGGACTCTTTTTTCTAACGTGACATACAAAAAAGATAAGGAAACTATTTTCAACAGTGTTACCACTGCTCGGAGGCTGAGAGGATTTGTTGATTGGAATTGTGTATTGAAAATGGAACACTTTCTTTTTTTCCAAGGATTTTTTGACTTTGCATTACAAGGTTTCACTGCTTGGCTACAGAGAGTGATAAGAAGGGAGGCACACAGTTGTCCCTTTGAAGTAAAAGTGGAAGCAAAGTTCTTTGTGAATCTATGCTTTAATCTTATTAACTTTCCAAGCTAGAGCAGATGTGTTTGTTAGAATGGCACAATTTCAAAAGAAAACAGAAGTCTCAAATTTGCAAAAGATACTTTCAGAAATACAGAAATTATCAAATATATATGAAAGAATAGAGAAAAAACTAGAATACTTAGAGCACATAACAATAAAATAAGATGAAAAAATTGAGGATGTCTATCAGATGCAAAATGGGATGATTGAAACTCAAAAAATCGAAGTGGAAAATGAATATAAAGAGATTAAATCTGCTGATATTTATGGTAATTGGTTTGTTTCTGAAAATAGAAAGAATGGAATACTGAAAGTGGAATTAAATGGAGAGGAAATCTATTCCAGAGGACAAGATACAAAAGAATCCATGGACTTAAAGAGAGAAATTCTATTAGCAAAAGCATTGATAACACTGCTGACAATCAAAGATAAGATGAATAAGAAAACAGAAAGAGGGCATCAAGATTATATGAGAGATCTTATAAGCAAGGAGTTGCTAAGAGAAGTCTGTACAAAGCTGATTAAGAAGCTGATTAGAGGACTGACACCACAAATGGCAGAAGATATGAGACTGTTTTGCTTTTGGAAAGACACAGGTTGATAGATGGAAGAACATAATTTAAAACTAGTTAAACCTAGTGAAATTTATTGATAATAGATATATCTTAAATAAACAAGTGATAATGTTACTAATGTATACAATGTGTAGTGTTATGATGAGTATAATTGGATATGAATATTGAATGGTACCCATGTAAGAAAGATTACCAATCCCTTTGGATTATACATAAAGGATAACAACAACAACAACAACAATAAAGAACTAAGTTAGATACAATAAAAATTTTGATTATTAGGGGGGAAATAGTATGATACAGGATATAGCCAAATAAAGGAAGGATAAGAATAACAACGTATATATAGATATGGGTATAACATAAGGAAACTGGATGTAAACTTTAAACAGTGATTTGGAAAGGAGGATTAGAAAACTTTGTTATTAAATATTATGGATGTTTAGCTAGAATAGGACATAAGGATTTAGTGTTAGTGGAGGATTTTAAAAATAGTAATTGAAAGGCCAGTATGTGGTTATGCATTAAATTTTTGTATATTTTATGATGAAGGACGCTTAAACAATTATAGTCAAATGAAAATGGAAATATAATGAGGGTGACATGTATGAATATTTGACTTAAAAGACTTAAGTTAATATGAATTATGTTTGTTGACTGTGGAAGAGATGCATGAAAGTCTTTTTGTAACCAACTGATACACTTTCTATAGCATGTAAAGAAGAATGCTGTATTTGTTTTAAATTAAAAAAAATTTTAAAAATTATTTAAAAAAATCAGGAGATAGGGGCAGTCAAGAGTCCTGGCAGAGAGAGAAAGAAGAGCATAAGAAAAAACAACAACATTTCCATACATGCAATAAGGGATGCATGGCTGAGTGGCTAAGATGCTGAGCTTGTCGATCAGAAAGTTCGATAGTTCGATGGTTTGAATCCCTTGCGCCATGTAATGGCGTGAGCTCCCATTACTTGTCCCAGCTTCTGCCAACCTAGCAGTTCAAAAGCATGTAAAAATGCAAGTAGAAAAATAAGGACCACTTTGGTGGGAAGGCAACAGCGTTCCGTGCACCTTTGGCATTTAGTCATGAATGCCAAAGGTGACCACGGAGACGTCTTCGGACAGTGCTGGCTGTTCGGCTTTGAAATGGAGATGAGCACCGCCCTCTAGAGTCAGGAACGACTAGCACATATGTGTGAGGGAACCTTTACCTTTAATAATTCACCTTAAAATAATTCTAAATTATTGAGTGATTAATGAAGAAAAGCAGATATTTCTTTCATTATGTAGGGGGGAGATAGCTTACTGGAAGTTAGAAATCATATTTCACATTGTGTTACTTTTGAGCAACGAAATTTGATATTGTCAGCATTTGCGAAAACCTGTAAATCACATGACTAAGCAGACAATTCTGCAAAGACAAGTATTAAGTGCAATGAAAAATAGACTCTGTGCAGGTTGCACTTTTACCATTACAAGTCCAAAATGGGTGGGAAGAATTCATCCCCAGTAGCTTTAAAGAAAGAAAGAAAAAAAGATTGATTTTTTTAAAAAAAATTGCACTGCGCTGACATTATTTGAATATCATCCAGAATTAGTAATGTAAACAAATAATTTGAATACAAAATAGAATCAATCACAAAGATGCCATTTAACATTAAAACCCCAGTAACACATTGCAATGTGATTTTGCACAACAAACATGATTGTTCCAGATTATGGTTTGTAAATAATACTAATTCATAGAGGTGAAGTGCAGTTTTGCTTGAGCCACATTTCTAAATGCTTTGACTTAATTTGATGAACAATGTGAGTAGCACATTTATCCAAATCATGCCATATCTGTCTGTCTGACTATCATCTCTATCTTCCCCCTTTATTATTTTTACAAATAACTTAAAGTGATGAACACACCTGTTCTTATTTTACCCACAACAACAATCCTTTGGCCAAGGTCACCCAGATAACTTTCATGGCTGAAGAGGGACTAGAACTCATCATCTCCTGCATTCTAGCCTGGTGTCTTAACCACGAGACCAAACTGGCTCTATATATGTGTCTGTATTTATTGCATGAGTTTTTATTGTAGAAGATTCATGTGAGCATTAAAGAGAATAGATTTTGTCTGAATATGCATGAAACCAAAATTGAGTGCAAATAAATGAAGTCATCAGTCTGTACTAATTCATTATAAGGGTAGCTTTTAAAGGTTTCTTTTTGTTCACAAAATAAAATTTGAGTTGAAAAATAAACCTCGGCTTTGAACTGAAACTAAAGATTGATCATCTTGCATTCACATCTAATTAAATAACCGATTCTTTCATTATTCATGATGACTGGCCACTTCTGCGTGTACTTCTTTGGTTCACATCATAAAGAACCGGAAAGCAGAAAACTCCGGTTACTGAGGAAAAAAATAGTGAGCTCAGCCTATTTAGTTTTAGTAGTGTACACCAGTGATCTCCAACCTTGGCAACTTTAAGACCTGTGGACTTCAACTTTGCTGGCTGAGGAACTCTGGAAGTTGAAGTCCACAAGTCTTAAAGTTGCCAAGGTTGGAGACCACTGGTGTACACCATATAATTTGAACTGTGTGTGTCACAATACATTTATCATCCTGCCGGGAGTTATTTCCCTCCCAACTACTACTTGTTTCACTAATTTTACCTTTGTCCCTTTGGTTATATTAGCCAAATTTAATTAAATTCTTGATTCCAGTATAAATCATGATGACAGGTCAGTGTTTGAAATCTCTCTCTCTCTCTCTCTCTCTCTCTCCCTCCCTCCCTCCATTCTTTCCTCCCCTTCCCTCCCTCTCTCCATCTCCCTCCCTCCCTCCCTCCCTCTGTTTCTGACACACACACACACACACACACACACACACACCAAAATAGACAGATTTTTGAAGTAATCAAACCTGATACTTGGTGTAGAATTCAGTAAAAATCAAGAGTGGAGTCCAGTGATTGGTGTCTTTGGGACTATGGTAAATAATTTTGAACATACAGCTAGTGATGGAAACAGATGACTGGCCTGATATTTGTTTTTTAACTTTAACTTAATTTAAATGTGAACAGATCAACGTATCAAACCTGCCAGATTTATTCAGTATGATTCATTCTGTTACATTTATCTCTCATCAGTGAGCCTTTGATATAGGACATGTGGTGGTTTGGTCAAGCCTTTGATGTAGGTTTGTTCAAGCTACTACAAGTCCTTTCAGAATGATTTCGTTTAGTTAACTCAAAATCTCTGCCATACAAAACTTGCTTTTAGGGTTGTGAGAGTGTGTTTGGAATTGTGATCATATTGATTTTTTTTTTTAAATCATTGCCTCTGTATGTTGCCTTGCCTTTAGATATTCTGTCTAAGACAATGTACAGAGGTCTCATCTCTCCTTTGATCTTAACAATTTTTCTAGGAAGTAGGTCAAGGTGGAACATACAGTTGTTAACATTTATAACAAGATAGTGTTATAGCATTAAGCATAGATAGCATAGATAGCATTAAGCACATCCGACTAAGCTTGATTAGGTGACCATGTTATTGATTAGGTGACCATGTTATTGTTACAGTATTTTGTGCCTTGAAATATTGTGTTTGTGATATTGTGTTTCATGGCATTTTGCAAATCCAGAAAATGGATTAATTCTGCAACCAGGTCATGCACCAGTTATTAGTGCAACATGCAATTTTGAACAAGCATTTACCTGGGTAGAAAAATAACATTTTAACCATTACTATATTGAACTCATATCCCTGATGGATTCTGGGTTGTTAAAAAAATGTTATCCCATTATTGTTATTGTTATTATTATTAATCATCACACAGTCAGCCAGATGTTCAGTCTGGATTTGGCATTTTTGTCTACCTATCGAGTCTTTACCAAGGACCTGGGATAGGCAAATCTGGATATTTGATGGAGTTATAGATATCGTTGCAGGATGGAAGCAGTTCAAAGGAAAGCCTCCTTCTGCAATTGACTGATGGTGAATTTGTCAATGCCTATGGTGTTAAAGAGGTACTCCAGTTGTTTTGGGACTGCACCGAAGGCACCTATTAGTTTTGGTACTATCGTTGCTTGCCTTTGCGATAGTCTTTCTATTTCTATTTGTAGGTCTTCCTGTTTTGTTATCTTCTCCAGTTCTTTCTCTTCTATTCTGTTGTCTCCAGGCATCATCATCATCATTATTATTAAACTCAGTCAACTGAATATTCAAAAATGCATCACAAATACCATTGACTGGTGCTAATGATTGATACAGATTGCTACCTGCATCCTAGGTATCAACCAAGTACCTTCTTAAAATATAAGATGTTCCGAGTAGCACAGTTTTTGCAGTTCTGTAAAATATAAGATGTTCCGAGTAGCACAGTTTTTGCAGTTCTGTTGGTGTTATTGCAGTAAGCTGCAATTTGTTGATATAAATTCTTGGACTGCCCCAATGACAATAGGTATCACTGTTACATGTTTCATCCATAATCTCGTAGTTTCGATGGCCAGGTCATGGTATTTCGTGATTTTTTTAATTTCTATTTCTTCGACTCTGGCATCTCCTGTGATGTCAATAAATTGTACATTTGGTTTTTGATAACTGTGATATCTGGCATGTTGTGTTCCAAATGATTATCTATCTGTATTTGGAAGTCCCACAAGATCTTCACCACCACCACCACCTCCTCCTCCTCCTCCTCCTTCTATTTATTTATGAAGTTATGGCAAGTACCTCCCTTCTTCAATTTCCCCCACAACAGCAGCAAGTCTGTGACCTGATATCAGCTGAGAGAGAATGTCTCCCACAAAATCATAATAAAAATATAAGGAAATTTTATTTCAGAAGTGGCATTCTTTCCTGTGTCATGAGAACATTATATTTCCCAAAAGGAGAAATGGAGAAACATTTTCTTAAAGTCAGAAAGTAGCTTCAGTCTTTCTGCATAGTAAAACAGTCTCAAGCAGAAGAGACTGGTCTTTAGAAATGCAGATTTTGTATCCATTCAGAAAGGCTGGGCAGTCCTATTTATAAACAAAACACTTTCAGCCACAGCTCTCCCAGGCTGAGATTAAGAATTTACATCCCTCACCCGAATTCTAAGAACATGACATGACCTCTCGGACATAACAGGATTAACCCACCAGTATTAGAATAGCAAAGGGCACAAGGCTCTCTACATTGCACAACCCCTGGAGCATCTCAGAATCCTATAAAACCCATTCATTCCTAAGACAAGGGGCCAGCTACCGCAGAAAGATTTGCTGTTGTCACTGAAGCATCCAAATAAATAAAGTCCTTCTTTCCAATCAGCCTTCATTTTATTTCCAGCATCTTTTTTCCTGGCTTGGAACCAGACCTGATTTTTCTTCCAACAATTGCAAAGATCTATGATTGGGAACCTGAAAATTCAGGGAATCCAAAAGGTAGATTAAAAAAAAAGTTATAGCGCTAAAAAGCAGATTTAAAAAAACAGTGCTTAAGGAGAATTGTTTGAATTTTGTGCGGGTTAAATGAATGTTGCTTTTAAATCTTTCATTCTGGTGGTGCAGAAGCTGGCAGCTGGTCAAACTGACCCCAGGTTTCAAGATGAAAGGCAGTTTATTGGTAGTTTAAATTTTAGGGATGAACTTCATGTTCTTTATCCATTCCTTTATTCACAGCATGAATCAGCGTGTTGTGTTGCCCCAAAATTGCCTTTTCTTTTAGCTGCATCCAAGGAGAATTTCTGCCCCATCAGGTCCTTTCGATTTAAACACCTGCCTCTCCAAATGGGAAAATGTGGTTTCCTTGTGTGTGGCCTTATTTGGATGGAGCTTTTGTTAATTTCTTTTGTGAGAGCACATTGGGTTCTTTTTAAAGGTTTTCCTGAGAGGGTAAATTTGGCTCCTGCTGAGAGCAGTCGTAATTGCTCGATGCAGAATTTTAAAATGCAGCTTTTAAAATGGTTTAAATCTATTTTTCTCCCTTTATTTTTCAAGTGTAGCTAAGCTGCCCATCTAAATGCAGGTAAATTGCTAACGTCGGCTTTTACTAATTGTGGACTCGGCATAGGGGTGTTATCCATCAGGCCCAAAAACCAAGATGACATGTGGTGATTCTTCCAAGTTGAGTTCTGTATTGTTTCCTCACCTATAGAGAGAATCTTGACAGACTGGGGATTTTATTATCTGTGTCTACCATATTCTGTGGTAACAATTAGGGAGGGGCTGACTTCACCCTCTCACATAAAATATCTGGACCAGTAATGGTATTCTATTTTCTTCACTATTGGTTCGGTAGCGGGAGCGTGTGTGTGTGCAGAAGGCCCTTGATGATGTCTGGGTGGGCGTGCAGAGCCTCGTGAAAGGAAAGGAATTCATTTCCTTTCTACACCTCATCAGAAATTGTATGGATTGTCTGCATTTACGTACTGCTGTTGTTGAAGATAAATTGTGGTTGATCAATCCTGGAAGTTTAAGTCCACACTGCTAATCATGGCCAGGGCTAAGAAACAGGAGTATAATAATGGAATATTGTAACAGACAGGTTATTCAATGTCAGGAAATCGTCTGTTACTCTGGTGATGGTGGCGGCTGATCTAAATTTGCTTTTTTGAAAATGGGTGTGTTTTTTTGCTTACTCAAGACTGATACGATCTTCAGGCACCAAGAAGGAAGAGAAGCAATGCTTACCTCTCCAAGTGCAGGAGTTGTTTTCCTTGCAATTTCCTTCTAAATGTGCCCCTTCTTTAGAAGCAACGGAATGACAGTGGTGTATTGTTTCCATCCAACAACAATTATAGATATGCCATCTGTATAGGGAGTCGTGCCCTTTCCTTTCACTCACATTCAAATCTATAACGGTTGAGGATTAATCTTTTGGGAATAGAGTAATAAGGCAAAATAGTGAGGTTGTTTCATGCAGTTGGCTAAGGTTCTGGACCTCCCCCTCCTCCCCTTCTCCTCCTCCTCATTTTCACCTGCCTTAGGATTTATACTAAAGGTTTTGTGAATTTATTTCTTCAAAGTTATAATTTTCAGCAAGTGTGTTGAAAAGAGGTTCCATTTGTCTCTGCAAACCCTGTGTTATGATGTTTCTGATGCTAGAGGCCAGGTCATCTGTTGCTGGGAGAGCAGTTAGTTTGCCTCATCGCAATAGTGCACCTAGTCCCAACACTATACAATTTTGCTAAAGAAATGGTGGTTATTTACTATTGGGGAGAAAACAAAGGGTTGCATTCTATTGGCATGACAAAATAACTTGCTGTTGTTGCCAGATTATCTCACTTGCCGAAGACTATTGAGATGGATTCCACTTTGTGTCCTATGAAGTTATCTGGGAGCTTCTATCTTACAGCAAGCATCCAGCTATACTTGGTTGACCTCGGAAGAAAAGCAGGGTTGGAGCGAGTTAGAAATTAGATAGAGACCAGCAGGAAATTTCATAGCTGGAGCCTGGACTGGGACGTTTAAAAAGCCATCTAAGAAGACCATTTTATACTGTTGCCAATAAAATTACATGGGCTTGTCTAAGAAATCAGCAGGAGTCAAGCTTGACTTGAGGGAATCTTTATCTTTTACATGGATAAAGGTTAAAATCTAAGAACCACATGAAATGCTGCAGGCAGAAATTTGTCTTTTCTTGTGAAAGAGGCTTCCAGTTCTGTTTCACTGTCAGGATTGTTTAGAATTTCTTCAGAATTCATTTTTGATTTCAAGTGGTTGAGCTTATGTGTGCATAGTATGCAAAGAGTGCTGGGGGTCACCATCACTCTTCACACCTTTCCTCATTGCCTCTGCTTCTGATCTGGATAGGAGTTCTCTTCTAAGAGGGTTTAATGGAAGCAAGGGTTTATCTTCCATTCTGGGCAGATAGACATTTGGAATTATGAGAGGATGTTATGGACATTCACGCCAAATGGCCGCCATTGCTGCCAAAGACAAGGTCATTATTGCAACCATCTCAACTCCTTTCCCAGATGCTCTATTTCATCCCATTGTTTCTTTTCTTTTTTCTTTTCCTGGGCAGGTTGGTAGCACTGAACAAGACAAGACTGGGCTGTATTCATTTTTATTTGTTTATATTATTGATTTGGAATGGTTGATGCAGAATTACAAAAACAGATTTATAAATCAAAAGAGTGATAGTTGCAAAGGTGCTTTTTCAGGAGGCAACTGGACTTTCTTGCTTTTTCTTTTGAAGACGTTTCATTTCTCATCCAAGAAGCTTCTTCAGCTGTGGATGAAAATTACTATCTGTCTGCAAGGAATATAAACCCTTCCATTCCCCACTATCCTGCCAGAAGAAGTTCTTCCATTTGCCTCCTGAAAAAGCACCTTTGGGACAACCATGACCTGGATGACTGAGAATCTCTACAGACTTTTAGTGAGAGATACACTTTTCAGCCTAACAGATCTCGTTTCACTTATGCTTTAAACAAAATAATCTTTGAAAAACAATTCACATGGCAAAGGGAGACTGGCAGGAAATCTTTGAGTTGAAGTTCAACTTGTGAGCTGAAATGTGCGAAATTTCTGATTTTGCTAGTAAGAACAGGGCAACCTTCCACCATTGTAAAAATAATAGAAAGACTAGTATAATGTATAATGAAATAACTTGTTTCCAGAAGTTGTGAATGCTCCAACACTGGAAGTTTTAAAGAAGATGTTGGATAAGCATTTGTCTGAAGTGGTGTAGGGTTTCCTGCCTAAGCAGGGGGTTGTACTAGAAGGCCTCCAAGGTCCCTTCCAACTCTGTTATTCTATGATTCTATGTCACTGCAAATAATACAGAAGTAACTTTCAGCCCTGAGAGCAGTCTTGAGAGACTAGTTGGGAGCAAATGTGCGGTGAGATGTATACGTTTGGCCCCAAGTGATTAACATACTATTCTGTACACATCATGTTTTCCTTTTGCAGCTTTTTGTATTGGGTTACACGGATGCTAAAGAAGCTACTGCCGATTTAACAGAGGACTAAAATATCAGGAAGAGTCTTGAAATATTGATGTGTTTGTTGAACAAAAACAGCTTGCTACTTCTGGGCAGCTTTCTTCACATTTCTCTGGAGGAGGCACAGCAGATGTGCGAGGGGAGGAAAAGAATATGTAATTGGAAAAATATACATTAGATTAAGCAATAATATCAGTAGTCACCTCTATTCAGGCACCATGCTGAGAGCTAGGCTGACTGACAAACTGCTGATAACATTTTTATTATTATTTCTTTGTTTATTCTATAGCCACAGACCATAAGGCAGACTCTCCAGAGGACACTACAACATTATGAGCATCAAGTTATTGGGTAAGTAGAAGCGATTTCTTCAAAACTCCAAAAGGAGTGTAGAGATAGATCAGTGAGTGGGTGGCAATAAAAAACTAATTACTGATTGCCAAGATATTGCCTTATGGTAGCTTTGCCAACCAAGTGCCCTTAAAATTGAATTAGGAGTAGGAATTCTGGCAATTCAATCTTTAAAAACTCTGAATGAGTTTCTGATTGGAGAAAGCTATACATGAGCTATGTTCACACAATCTACTTAAGAATCTACTGGCTACTGCACAACTTTCAAGCTTGATTGGTGATAACCTTGTTGAGGTTTTTTGTTTTTTTTGAGAGAGATGCAAATCCATCCAATTTAGTCAGTTTATTAAGGGGATGTGGTGACTCAGTAGCTAAGATGCTGAGCTTGTCAATCAGAAAGGTCGGCAGTTCAGCGGTTCGAATCCCTAGCGCTGCGTAACGGAGTGAGCTCCCATTACTTGTCCTAGCATCTGCCAACTTAGCAGTTTGAAAGCATGTAAAAATTCAAGCAGAAGAATAGGAACACCTTTGGTGGGAAGGTAACAGTGTTCCATGCACCTTCAGCATTTAGTCATGCCAGCTACATGACCACGGAGACGTCTTCGGACAGTGCTGATTCTTTGGCTTTGAAATGGAGATGAGTACCTTGATGCAATAAAACATCTTGATGCAAAAGTTTAAGGAGACTGCCCTTCTTTCTACCCCATCTTTATTTTTGTTCTATTTTGTGCTCCTTTGTAGTTCTTTTGTATGCCGAGAACTGTGCACTAAGAAGTCATGCCATCAGATTTGTGCCACTTAGGTTTAAAATATTTCAGGGGGGCTCATGCAAAAATGCCCTTTAACTTCTAAATTCTTTTGTGGGTTGGATTTCATATATTGTTTTAATCTTCCCTTTCAATCTTACTGGAATTGTTGGACAGCGGTGGCTAGCAGAAAAATGAAGGAAATAAAATGTCACATACATTTTCCTTTCTTGTTCCAGGCCACAAGCAATAGCAGGGAATAATATTCATGTTAAAGTAAGCTTTTTTTAAAAAAAAATATCTTTCCTAAAACCTATTTACAATCTAGTTAGAGAAAATTATCACCTGCTCTATCTACTTCTTTTTACAGTAACTTGCCAGAATTCTTCAATAAATGAACAACCGAGAAAGTTGCAGCAATATATTCAATAATTATAACTCATTCAATCGATACCTTATCATAAGGTATCCATTTAAAGCAGGCTGCCCAAACTTTTCAGCTGATTGATTCCTTAATGAAGTTTCAGATTATTCAAACATCTTTTATATGAAAGCAATTTTATAAATACTACTTTAACTAATATTACTATGAATAGCAATAATGATAATATCGACCCTTGGATAGTCTCATTGAGTCATAAGGATCAATATTAACCACTTTGGAGAACCCTGATTTAATTAAATGTAAATACCAATCACTTCTTTGACAATAACCAAGATCAATAATAAATTGGCAAGAAGTTGGATTACCTTAGAAATCTCTATTATTATATCTCACATCTCTATCACAGAGATCACTGTGACAGCATCCTGTGATTTCATCCAGCATTCTTTTGAGTCTGTGGCATCTGAAGAGGTAGACAGGGTAGTTCAAGACAAGCATCAGAGGTTGATGTTGATGTTGACCTCTCTTGACAAGAGAGAACAGATATTAGGATTCAAGGGATGGGGAATGCTTCTTTAGGGAAGGAAGTTGCACTCACTGTCTTGAAGGGTGTCAGTATATTAATGACTGGCAGAGACATGGTAACAAGGTCAACCAATGAATAGGACTTAATAACAAGGTGAGCCATTGGGAGATGAAATAGTTTGGAGTCTGGGTGTGGCTTAACTCTGAACTGAAACCTAAAGAAACTCATTCTCTGTATAGCCTGCCTGTGTTTGAACCTGCTTACAGTGTTTCTTCGCTACCACGTTGGAAGAATCTACTGTTGGTATTATACATTTATTCATGTGTTATTATGTATATAAATAGATTAATGAATCCTGCTGAATCAGTTATCTGTGTGTGCTTTCTGGATGTGATTTCTGCAACAAACTCTGACAAAGGGTATGTGCTTCCTCTGAAGAAATCCTCCGTTAGAAGGTTCTACAAACTTCTACCTGATCTCTAATCTTCTGGTCTATAAGAGGGTTGTTGAGAAAGTGGTTGGGGTTTGTCTGTAGAAGAACTTGGAAGATGCAGTTTAATTGGAATTCTTCCAGTTGAGTTCTAAGCTTCAATCTGTGATCAAGACTTCATTAGTTGCTTTGTAGATAAGCTGCAGTCTCTAGCAGGAGTGGAGTACATCTAGCAAGCAATGTTCCCTCTAATTTTTTTTTTCAGTGTGTTTGAGTGGCACATTTTCATGCCTGAGCACCTGAATTTTTTTAGCCATAATTGCCATCAGAGAAGATGTTGGGGAGGGGGGCAAGGAGGAAAAGGCTCCCCTCCCTCTCCCTCAGACCCCCAGGAAGGAAGGAAGGGGAGAGGGAGGGAAAGGAAATGGGAAAGAAGAAAGGAAAGGAAAAGAGAAAGGAAAGGAAAAGGGAGAGAAGAAAGGAAAGGAAAAGAGAAAGGAAAGGAAATGGAAAAGAAGGAAAGAAAAGGAAAGGAAAAGAAAGGAAAAGAAAAGAAAGGAAAGGAAAAGAGAAAGGAAAGGAAAAGAGAAAGGAAAAAAATGGGAAAGAAGGAAAGGAAAAGGAAAGGGAAAGTGAAAGGAAAGGAAAAGAGAAAGGAAAGGGAATGAGAAAGAAGGAAAGGAAAAGGAAAGGAAAAGAAAAAGGAAAGGGAAAGGGAAAGAAGAAAGGAAAGGAAAAGAGAAAGGAAAGGAAATGGAAAAGAAGGAAAGGAAAAAGGAAAGGAAATGGGAAAGAAGAAAGGAAAGGAAAGGAAAAGAGAAAGGAAAGGAAAAGGAAATGGAAAAGATGGAAAGGAGAAAGGAAAGGAGAAAGGAAAGGAGAAAGGAAAGGAGAAAGGAAAGGAAATGGAAAAAAAAAACGAAAGGAAAGGAAAGGAAAAGAGAAAGGAAAGGAAAAAGTTTTACAAGCCTAGCATGGTAGCCTAGCCAGCATGCCATGGTAGTTAAAGTGTTGGGTTACGACAGGGGACACCCTTGTTCAAATCCCCTTTGCACTAGAAACTCATTGATCGACTTTCAAGCAAAGCCATAAAAGATTGTTCAGTCACACCAATATTTAGATTCAACTGAGTAACAGGCAGCTTCCATATATAATACGATCAAGCAACAGCTGCTTCATAAAACTACTTGGCACAATCCCATTGTGTCTATTTTTGTTTTCCCTAGTCTGCATTGACTGCCTATTATTTGTCACCATTCCTTTCCCCAACCGAAGATACTCATAATACTCAGAGCTCGCCAAATTACTTTGCCACACAAGGCAGAAAATGTCAGAGTACCAACCACCATATCCTGCAGTATACTCACCATAACTATAAATCCTTGTTTGGAAAGATGGCCAAATGCCTGCAGACGGAGGTGATGATTTTACTGCTTAATGGTAGAATTGGATCCAACAGCTTCTGCTGGCTCTCACTGCAATTTTGTATGGATGAGATACCTGCCAGAGTTATATTGATTAAGCAGGGGAGCTGTATTGATCAAACAATTGAGCAATCAAGCAATACTTGTGGTTTCCAATTACGTAAGTGCCCTTGATCCCTTGGCATTCTCTTCGGGTTACTGTAGGTTGGAAGCATGTGTTAAAATTCAGCACAGGCTTCTGAGGTTTCCCAAGTTTTAGGTATTTATCCTTCTGGGCTTTTTAGTCAAGCTATCTTTTCAACCCTCCTCAGTTAACAATTCAGACACGTCAGGAAAGTACCTCAGGCTAGAATAGTAGACGAAGCTGCTGTTTAGGGAATCACCTTTGCAAACTTGCTCGTATACTTTGATGGCAAGTATAGAACAGATAGGGAAGAAAAAGAGATAGAAACTTGCAGCAAAGAGTCCATTCTTCTTTTGAAGTTCACATTCCTAGACCTCAAGGGTTAAGATGATTTATGTGTGTCTATTCCCCGCTTGGTTTTGTTTCTCCTCCTTTATTTTCTTCAGAATATCAATGTAGGTTATAAACTTCCCTGTTAGATAACCTGCAAGCAAGTACTTGGAAACCACAAAGCTTTTTCTGTTTTAGGAAGGAGAGATAACGTTACACAATCTGTGCACAAATTTGGATCTGCAGATTCTGCTTTCTTGCTTGTCGCATCTGATTGCTGGTCCATTTCCATAAAAAAGATGGAACTATTAGATCAGTCTTTCTCAGCCTTTGCAGCTTGAAGTTATGTGGACTTCAACACTCAGAACTCTAGGAGTTTGATGTTCACATATCTTCAAGTTGCCAAGGTTGATAAACTCTGTATTTCAGGGGTGGGCTGCTGGAGGTTCGCAGGGATTTGGGAGAAACTCTAGCTAAGATTTTGTGAAGTTTAGAGAACCCCCAAATTCCACTCCTGGCTGGCCCTGCCACCTCTGCCCCTCCCCTCCCAGGAGTCCTCACGTGGCCCGTTTTGAATGCAGGTAAAAGTATGGTGTGCACAGAGGCTCAGGGAGGGCAACAAACAGGCCTACAGAGGTTCGGGAAGGCCGAAAACAGGCCCGTTTCCACCCCCAGAGGGGCCTCTGGAGCCCCAAGGCTCAAGGAAACCCTCTGGAGCCCGGGGAGGGCAAAATGCCCCTCTCATCCTCCGTGATGCAGGAGCCTGACTAGGCCACACCCACCATGGCCACGCCCACCCAGCAACCAGGCAGAAAACCCCTTGCTAAAATTTTGGAAGCCCACCCCTGATTAGATTATATGTTTTCAAAAAGAATGATCATTCTTCCTCAGATTGCTTCAAATGTTTATCTGTTTCACTTAGGTGCTTTCAGATGGTCTTTGTTTTGCTATCATACACCACCGATTATATGTTTCTTTCTAGTTACAGAGATGCTGAAAAGAATTTCCATAATATTTCCAACCGATGCTCCTATGCAGACCATTCTGGCAATGATGAAACTGAAGATGTCTCAGGAATTCTCCAGCGTACAGCAAATATTCTTGGTACTATAATTATTATTATTTCCCATAGACGCTATGTTAGTTTAGAACAGTTTTGAATTTCACTTCTTTTACTTACAGCGGTCTAGTCTGCACTCTTTGACTTTTGCTTGGAAATATCTGGGTAGCTAAGCAGTTTGTTTCCATTCAGATTAAGCAATTTAAATGTAGGAATTCTGACATGCAAGCTGAATAAATTTGGGTTGGATAGTATTGCAATTAAGTGGCTACATAGCTGACTCAGAGATTGTACTTAATTCTCAACAAGTCCTCTTCAGAGAAAGTTAAAGACTATCAATTGTGTGCTTGGTACACTTCATTTTAATGATGATTTGCATGAGGAGGTGGAGAGAAATAATACATTTGCAGATGACTCAAAAGTGTATAGCACAGATGAAAAGGATTCTGGATTGGTAAGTAATGACAAATAGAACACTAATTTCCTATATACTACCCACAGTCTCTTCAAAATGAGATGGGCGGTGTATAAATTTAATAAATAAACAGTAAACATACAAACAAATAAATAACTTTTGGTATGACATGCCTGCAAAAAAAAGCCAAGAAAATGGAATTTTAGGCTATATTAATAAAAGCATAGTTTCTAAAAATTCTGAATTCTCAGATGTGTTTTAAATACTATGCTTATTTCTCGGCATTTCTATCACTATGTTTACAGATAGAAACTCCTTGAAATAGCTAGAAGCTAAATGGTACAAAAAGATGTTAGACTTAAGAAAAATTGTTTTTGTTTATTTATCAATTACATTTTGATCCATCTCTTTCAAAGTTGACTGGGAGGGGAACTGATGCAATTCTTAAATCAGTAGAATTCCGTAACCAGTTTGTCAGGATTCCAAATAGCATCCAAAAGTAAATCAGAGTCCAAGGCAAAGTATTGCTCAAAGTTCCAATTTATTAAGAGAGCCATGTTGACACATCTGGGAAAATCCGAATCTGAAAGCTTCCTGGTTTTCCCCAACCAGTTGAAAGTTCAAGATCTTGCCCCCACACCCACAAGTCCATCACATGGTCCAATCTTCCACTGCCATGCTGGCAATTCCACCCATCCAGTTCTGGTCAGATGCAGAGGTGCCGAGACAAAGGATGACCTTGGCTTTCTAGAAATAATTTTGTTATGGCTACATAGCATCTCACTTGTGCAATCCCCCCTCCCATTTTACCACAATAGAAAATGCATAGTAGAATAATAGAAAGTGTGGCAGGGCAAAGACCCAAAAGAAAAGATGGCTTCAGGCCTGACACAGTTCTTTATGTGCTTGAATTCAGGAAGTAAACATTTATTTTGAGTTTATAGGCAGATACATTCTTTTTGAATTGTCATAAAAGATTCAACATGATAATAGCTGTTGAGAGTGAAATGTATAAAGGAGGTGGTGAGAACTTTACTGAATGTGTTCAAGCAAAGATAAGGCAGCTTAATAGGATTATGTCCTATTAAGATGATTCTTCTAGTGATTAGTGGTAGTAAACTGACCTTCATCCTAATTTAACTGAGACTATGCAGTTGCTCTAAATCAAGAGTGTCAAACTCACACCATCATGTTGTCGTCACATGACATATCATGACTTTCCCCCCATCACTAAAATGGGTGGGCATGGCCAGCATATGAAGCATCTGGCTTGCAGACCATGAGTTTGAAATCCCTGCTCTAAATACTCAAAGATCATGTAGAAAATAAAATCTTTTTTTTAAAAAAAATCAGACTTTTGTCACCTTTCAATCCTTATAGTAGGCATTTCTCTTTTGTGTTTCAGCTTAAGAGGGAAGAGCCTTACCTGTCATGCTCTCTTAAGCCCTTACTTTTTCATAGTAATTGAACCTCTTCCAATAATCCTTTTCCCTCCCAAATGGCTTATTCTTCTGCCTTAGATTTCCTGTATTAGTATGAATGATGTTTCCTTCAGACTTGCTTCCATATGAATTGCCAAATGCATGCTGAATGATTTTTTTATGACAATAAGAGCGATGCCACTGGAGCTTCACAAATGCTAATACTTTTGAAAGTCTTGATTTAAGTTTTCTTGATTGTTCAGGTCATGCTTTCCTAGAAATCTACAAGTCACTAGATCATCAACAAATAAATTGCTTTGTATTTTGTATACTTCATATTGTTTTGAAAGCTGTCTAAAGAAATTCTCACTGTTTGCAAATATCCTAGGAGCTTATTTGCTTCCTGCATTTACATTTTTAAGTGAGTACATTTTTGATCAAATAAGCTTTTTCCCTCCAGTAATATTGCAAAGGAAATTGAATATTTCAGTGATCAACTTAGTTTATTTAACCTCAGGAGTTTTACAATCCCTGCTGTAAATCTGTGCATATGTGGGTAGAACTTTGATGTGTGAATAATTCCAAATTTTGCTGAAAAAAGATTAGATTAGGTGCCTCTGTGTGGTGATATTGGATAAATCTTCCAACACACACACACACACACACACACACACACCTCTGGCAAACTTTTATCTTACTAATGCTCACTATGGAATGGTAAACTCTAATATGCAGGTTTTGAAATGCAGTTTAAAAGAAGCTATTTAGTATGTTAAATAGTAAAATTAATAAACATTATGCTATTACCACTGGCCTGGTACACATATAAAACATTTTGTTTGCAAAGGGTAGCTTGTAATTCAGGAACTGACCTCATAAAGTTCAATGTTGTTAACTATGGCTTAATTTCATGTAGTGGCCAACATAAATTATGTCGACAAACACTAGATTGCTCTGTTAATGTGATGTTAATATTAATAATAACACAATTTAGGCTGTTCAGCCATAGTCTAAATTATGCACTGAAATATTTTTATTGGAATACTTGTACATGGAAAATCAATGGCTTATGTTTTGCAGCATTATTTTGATGGTGAGAAAAATGTTTGCATTTCCCATTTTGAACATCCGGAGAACTATACATTTGGATTGTGTGTTTTCCAGTACCGTTACCTCTAAGGACTTTAATCTGCAATAGCTAAATGCAACTAATACTAGCTTTATTCATTATATTAATAACTGATTTGTCTCAATGTTGATTTCTGCTTCCTGTTATTGAATATATCAGAGATAAGGTCTTTTTAAGATGCTGTACGTACGTGATTGCTATTCACTTTTTACTATTTCCTACTTCAAAAGCCATCTCTCACAATAACTGCTTGCTTACCCCATTTTATTCATTCTGTGAATAAAGCTGGGCCATCTAAACACAGCCGTTTGGGGCCTACAAGTTCTGTAATACGTCTAGGTACTGACTCATTTTAAATGTCCCATTCTTTGATAAATTTGTATACAGTTAGAGCAGGGATTTCAAACTCAAGGCCTGGGGGCTGTATTCGGCCCATGGGGTGCTTAGATCTAGCCCATGGAGTTGTCCTGGAAACAGTAAAAGACTGACCTGCAGTGCCTCTGCCATCAAAAATAGAGCTCAAGGAGGGCCACGTGCAGCCCACCTGATCTCCCTTTGCGCTGGCAGTAGGGTTGCAGGAGGCTGTTGCAGCTGAAAACAGAGCTCAGGAATTTGCTGACAGAGTGCTTGGGCCAGCACAGCCTCCACCCTTGATATGAGTGACGTCAAGCTGACCATGCCCACCCTGGCCACACCTACCCTGTCCCCCCAGCCCTCAATGAAATCGAATTTGACACCCCTGAGTAGACTCTCCTCCCAAAGATCTATCACAGGAATGGCAAAACTTTTTCGCCTTGGCTGCCAAAGCGCGCGTGCGCTCACATGCCCACCCCCATAATTTAATGTCCACCCTACGCCATGCCCCTGCGCATGCATATGTGACTCTCCCTCGCTGCCCCATGCATGTGTGCATGGCTTTCTTGGAGCCTGGGGAGGGTGAAAATGGCCTCGCCCACCCCCTCCGGAGCCTGGAAATGGCCCATTTTCCAAATTCCGCTGTACCCGGTAGGTCCATTTTTCAACCCCCACAGGCTCCAGAGGCTTTCTAGGAGCCTGGGGAGGGCAAAAATGGCCTCACCTCCACCGGAGGCCCTCTGGAGGCTGGAAATGGTCTGTTTCTCACCTTCTTGTGGGCCCAGTAGGTCCGTTTTTGCCCTCCCCAGGCTACAGAGGCTTTCTAGGAGCCTGGGGAGGGCGAAAAATGGCCCAACACACAAACCAGAAGTTTGGAAACAGACTTCTGGGTTGCCCGTTTGGCTGTTTTTCTCCCTCCAGAGGCTTCAGGAGACTTTCCTGAAGTCTCCGGAAGGTGAAAAACAGCCCAACACACAACCCGGAAGTCAGTTCCCAAATTTTTGGTTTGGATGCTGGGCGCTGTTTCGGCCTCCGGAGGGTTCAGGGAAGCCTTCAGAGGCAAAAAATGGTCAAAAACGAAGGCCAAAAATCAGCTGGCCAGCACACACATGCGTGCTGGAGCTGACAGGGCAACGCCTGTCAGAAATGGCTCCGCATGCCATAGGTTCGCCATCACGGGTCTATCACTAGCTTACCAGATTGATGCCTTTTCCAAAACATTTGCCTCTCCCAGGATCATTGACGTTGTGATTTCACACTGACTTATGCCTATTCCAGGTTTAAAGTTTGAGGAGCTACAAGAGAAATTCGGGGCCGAATTCTTCAACATCTGCTTCAGTGAGAATGAGAGAGTTCTTCGAGCTGTGGGCAGCACCTTGCAAGATTTTTTTAACGGCTTCGATGCTTTGCTGGAGCACATAAGGACTTCGTTTGGGAGGCAGGTCACTTCAGAATCTCCTTCTTTCCTATGCAAAGAGCTCCCTGAAGGCAACCTTATGCTTCACTACTTCCATCCCCATCAGATTGTTGGGTTTGCCATGATGGGTATGGTGAAGGCAGCAGCAAGGAAGATCTACCAATTGGACGTTGAAGTGGAACAGATAGTAAATGATAAGCTATGTTCTGAGGACCTAAACCCAGGCAACTGCAGCTGTCTCACTTTTATTATCAAAGAGCGTGAAAACGCAAAGATCACAAACGCGCTTCCTCTGGGGACATCTCAATCCCCCTCAGATCTGAGGATAAGCATTAACACCTTCTGCCGTGCTTTTCCTTTCCATCTGATGTTTGATCCCAGCATGTTGGTCCTGCAGCTGGGTGAAGGACTGAGGAAGCAGCTGAAGTGTGAGGTTCATAAGACGTTGAAGTTCCAGGACTGCTTTGAAATTGTTTCCCCTAAGATTGCAGCCGTGTTTGAACGTGTCCTCGTGAGACTGTCCACCCCTTTCGTGATCCGAACCAAACTTGAAGCCTCTGGCTCTGAAAATAAAGACAAGGTAAGAATGCTGTTTTCTCCTTGGAGGAACGCCGTTTTGGTAAATCACAGAAATGTCTAGCAGTTTTAAAAATGTTAACGGTGGGAGTAAGAGCTACTGCTAAGATGCAGGATGAATGGAGTCTGGTCACAAAGCAGAAGGTAAAGTGTGAACAGATGTCTTCGTGCTGTCTTCTGAGTGCAACATTCACAGATTTGCACATAGCAATAGCACTTAGACGTATTGTCCCATTGTGCTTTAAAGCACCCTCTGGGCAGGTTACAATATCAGCATATTTCCCCCAACAATCTGGGTTCTCATTTTACTGACCTCAGAAGGATGGAGGGCTGAGTCAACCTTGAGTCCCATCAGGATCGAACTCCAGGCTGTGGACAGAGTTTGCCTGCAATACTCTAGGGCACATCTCATGACTTAGAAAAATAAGAATCCAAGATATCTCTATATTTTATTGTAAGCTATAAACAGAAAAAATAAGAATCCAAGATATCTCTATATTTTATTTAAGCTATAAACAGGAAGTATAGACTCGGACATGTACTGAACTTTTTCCTGCTTTCAAGACTGCTCATGCAACCATTGATCCAACCTGATTTTTACCTCTCTCAAGCTTGTTTTAGATAGCAATAGCAATTAGACTTATATACCACTTTACAGACCTCTCTAAGCAGTTTACAGAGTCAGCATATTGCCCCCACTCCCAATAATTTGGGTCCTCCTTTTACCCACCTTGGAAGGATGGAAGGCTGAGTGAACCTTGAGCCTGGTAAGATTCGAACTGCCAAACTGGAGGCAGCAGGCAGTCAGCAGAAATAGCCTGCAGTACTGCACTCTAACCACTGTGCCACCGTGGCTCATAAATATTAAGCCCAATGTGTGGGTCTATTTTATGGTTTTTTTGTGTGTGCAGATTGATTCTTCATTGCTAGATATTAGATCTTGAAATCCTAATGCGTGTGGTCCTAAGGTTGTTTCATCTAGCCTCCAACTGATCAGCTATTGTGAGAGTGTCAGACCTGAATAAAAACGTGATTCTTTCCAATCATGAATCTCCTAAAATTCTCTTTAGCAAGCTTTTATTTAGATGAAAGCATTATTGATATAAGAATTACTGCAAGTGAGTTATTGTCAATTTAGAATCAGTATATCTCTGCGCATAAGACTTTCTAATTACAGTATTCTTTTTCTCCTAGCTTTACAGGGGAGTCTACAACTGTAAATTCTTTACCCATAATTGCTTGTTATCAGGCCAAGGAAGAACTCTTATCAATGAATAGCATGATCAGATAGATTAAAAGCTGCTGAAACATGCAGAAAACCAATAAGGCTGAATTTCCTCTCTTCTCCTTTCAGCATGATCAAATATTTTTTGTTGCTAAAACCAGGGTAAGGACCAGGAATAGATTTCCCATATTCAGTGGGAGAGACAGGTCAAAAAAAAAAAAAAAAAAAGCATAGCAACTGAGGTGTCAAAGCGGGCAAGAGATTATGGGTAGTTGAGTTCTCTTGTTTCCTTTTTTATTGCTGATTTGACTTGTCCCCCCCCCCAACTTTGACTTGCCCCCCGCCAACTTTAAAAGCATAGCAATTAAAGTATAAAGCAGGAAAGTGATGATTGGAAGGATGATTTCTTTTCCTGGTTGCTGTTTTTGGATTGTTTCCCCCCCTCTCTCCTTCTCTATGCTTTTTTCTTTCTCTTTTTGTAGGCAGGTAACGTGATTAGAAGTTAGACAGGAAAGAAGGAAAAAGCTCTTTACAGGGTAATATTATTAAAAGCTAGACTAAGTGATAGAAATAAAGGGAATATTAATGTACTATATTTTTATTTGATAAAATGAAAGTAATCATGAGAAACAGGTAGAATAATTAAATAATGAAAGATTGTAACCTAATAATAGATGTATATTGTTATGGGAATTATATAAGTTGATTGAATGTAATAATAATATTTAATCTGATCAATTTTGTTTGCATTGGAACGTATGGTGCTCAGGTGCCACACTGCTCACGCATTGGTTTGACATTTTTAGGAAAAATAAATAAATGAAAGATTTCCCATATTCAGAATCTGACTTAATGGGGATCCAAGTTAAACATTTCATTTTTCGGGGGGGGGGGGGGATAGAAAAACCTCCAGAAGGAAGAAAAGAAGGTTAACTCTAGCTGCAAGAAGGGACAATAATTGTTTTGCAGCAAAATAAAGAATCTACCTGTTATTCCACTGTGATATTTATAATTTTTTTTAAAAAAATCTTTCTTTAGATATATGTTTTCCAACTAGGTCAGGCTACAGGCCCAGAACCTCAGGGTTTTATTCGTTTTGTTTCTTCATCCTTTTGCAGAAGGCTTCTTTCTATTTTACTAGCAAGGCCAGATTAGGGCATAAGAAAACAGGGATATTCTATTATGCCTGCTGGGATATTCTGTCAGTGATCCTTGCTTTCTAATGGGGATGTTTGGAGGAGTATCATCTCCCCACTTAATTCCCTCTCCTCTCCCTCTCCTTCATTCTCTCTGTATAATCATATTGCCTCCCAATACTTGAAATAGGAACAAAACTTTTTTATTGACTTTACTACGCTCAAAAGGTTTATTTTTAATCAGGTTTTTTTTTTGGGGGGGGGGGGTAATGGGAAAGCAACAAGTGTGACCCTACCAAGCGTGGGCTGCTGGGGGTTTGCACAGGTTCGGGCAATCCTCTAGCGAAGATTCTATGCGGTTTGGCAAACCCCCAAATCCCACTGCTGGCTGGCCCCTCCCACCCCTCCCACTCCACCCTCCCCTCCTAGGAGTCTCCACGCGACTTGTTCATCATGCCAGGTAAGCGCAGGGCCCGTGTGAAGGCTCGGGAAGGGGGGAAAACAGGCCTACTAGAAATTCCGGAAGTCCTGAAATGGGCCTGTTTCCAGCCCCTGGAGGGCCTCTGGAGCCCAGGGGAGTTTTTGCCCTCCCAGAGGCTCGAGGAAAGCCTCCGGAGCCTGGGGAGGGAGAAAAACGTCCCCCCTGCCATGGTACAGGAGGCCGACCAGGCCACGCCCACCATGGCCACGCCCACCTAGCAATAGGGCAGCGAACCCATTGCTGCAATTTTCGAAGCCCCCCCCCCAAGACCCTACGAAGTATTTTTTAAATACTTCAGTTAATTTTTATTGATGGTTTTTTCTTTGTCTTTACTTCATTTCCTTTTAAAATTCAGGTAGAATTATTAAGGAGGGGAGTAAAAAATTAACATTCTGCTTCTTTTGTGATAACAGTCTCACAAGGTTGAAAAAGCCCAAACAGAATCACATTTTTTCCCCATGTTTGTTCCATTCTTCTGTTAGTATTCCTCACGTTTGCTTGTCAGAATGTGTTAGGCTCTAATGATTTTTAAAATGAATTACATTGCTAATTTGACAGCTGGCAGTGGTTGTGAATGGAATAATGTAAAACAATAGATGACAATGTAGCTTTAAAAATAGATTCTCTACCACGCTAATAGCTATGCTCCACTAAAGTTTAAAACTTTTTAGATAGCTGTATAACTTTTTTAATTTAGGGATGTGCCGAAGCCTAATTTTAAAGATTATTTTTTTGTCCTAATGAAATCTTGTAATGAAAATTTTTTTAAATGGTTTGCAGAGTCTTTTTTTTTAACCTGGATGCCCTTGAGATAGACAGCCTATTTTTCAGCAATTTCCGGGAATTTGGATGGCACACAAGGTGTGAGATGTTTATCCTAATGTGAGATATTTATTCTCCATGCAGAGTGTAGATTGACATTGTTTGGTTAATATAGTTGTGCCATCATATCAACAGGATTTCTCCAGGTTTTTTTTTTATACTGGCTATTATTCAACATCAAATTGTTGCATCTCCTTTCCATTGTATGTATTTGGAAACATCAATTACTGTAAATACCTAGTGAAAAGAAAACATATTTTGGGGATTAGATCCATACTTACACTGTTTTAAAAATCACCTGATACCTATAAGAAAGGATATGAATAAGGTGTTTATAAAGATTAAAATAATAAGGAATGTGGTGGCTCAGTGGATAAGACGCTGAGCTTGTTGATCAGAAAGATCGGCAGTTCGGTGGTTTGAATCCCTAGCGCCGCATAACAGAGTGAGCTCCCATTTCTTGTCCCAGCTTCTGCCAACCTAGCAGTTTGAAAGCATGTAAAAAATGCAAGTAGAAAAATAGGGAGCACCTTTGGTGAGAAGGTAACAGCGCTCCATGACCTTCAGCGTTTAGTCATGCCGGCGACATGACCATGGAGATGTCTTCGGACAGCGCTGGCTCTTTGACTTTGAAATGGAGGTAGATAAGCATTTCCCTCTAGAGTCGGGAGCGACTAGCACATATGTGCGAGAGGAACCTTTACCTTACCTTTACCTTAAAGATTAAAATAACATTTATTGAAAAAACAAGTCATGTGGTGACTACAGAAGAACTGAGTACTGAAATTAGAAAACCAAAATCAAGATCATATTTAATGCCAAGTGGAAGAACACATTGGAGGCAAAGATAAAAAAAATAAGATCAGTTGCAAGTAATTTAAAAAACATGAAAGAGCAAAAACTGAAGAATGCAAGGATCAGGACAAGCCTAATAAAAAGAGATTGGCTTGGCACCAGAAAAAATAAAGGTGATTTGGAAATCATAAACCAAGTACAAGCAACAATTGGGAAAATCGAATGCTATGAGACATGAATCATCCCATTTAAGAAACATCAGCTATTATATTGGGAATAGAGGCAATTCTACCAAAAGGTAAAAGAAATTCTGAAAATTGAATATCAGACAAAAAGGGAACAATCCAGTTTTGGAAAGATCTATGGGGAGTTCAAAAATAGTATAATAAGAATACTAGATGGATAAAAAGATTGAAGATGAATTTTGTTATGATCAAATGAAATTTGAATTTAGCAATGATCAAATGGAAAACTTAATGACAATGAAATGTACAGATCCAATACAACATTTTTCCAGTTCAGATGTTAGCAAATCACAAAAGCAACATATCCCATTTTCACCCCGGTCAAATAAACCAACTTTGTACTCCTTTTTATATAAACCAATCTTGCGTATGATTTGATCTTTGTTTCAAATTTTGTTCAACACTTTAAACAGCTTTTTTTTGTAAATCAAGCAAAAAGAAATTATTCCAGTTGCTCCCTGGGATTATCATTTTCATTTCCACCTTAATTTTTAAAGCCTCATTCAGTTTGTTGTTTGTCTTTTCACAGATGATGAATACCCCCCGCCCAAGTTTTTTTCAAGTTGTTCTCAGCTATAGTTTGCTAGATAACTTTTTCTGTAACAACTTCTTCTGGGAATAGCATAAGCCTAAAAAAATACAACATAGCTGACCTTATCGATTCAAAATCCCAATGCAATTCCTCAAAACTATCTATGCTATTATAAGTTGCTTGTCTTGTATGCCTCCAATACCAAACAAATCTTCTTTCCCATAAAAATACATTTATTCTTTAAAATGAATTACAAAACATTAATTTTCAGAGTCCAGTATTCCAATGTTTTCTGAGCCCTTAATCCATTTAAAACTTTTAAAAAGTGTTATTGGATTTTTATTTTTAAATATACATCAACAACAATACATGAACAGTGTGGTCTCTGGGTATACTTGATTTTGATTCAAACATCAATTAATAACAACAACAACAACAACAACAACAACAACAACAACAACCAGTTGATCAGTGGGTGCAGCAAAATTTCACAAACTGACTATCTACAACACCTTGACCACGTTGCTAAGATCATTCACTGGAAATTGTGCCAAAAGTTTGGATCTGAGTACAGCAAAAACCACTGGGAACATCAGATTCAGAAAGTTTTAGAGAATGAGAAAGTCAAGATCTTGTGGGATTTCAGAATTCAGACTGACAGGCACTTGGCCCACAACACACCTGACATAACAATAGTTGAAAAGAAAAAAGTATGGTTTATTGACATTGCAATGTCTGGAGATGCACGAATTGAAGATAAACAGCAAGAAAAAATCACAAAGTACCGGGACTTGCAAATTGAAGTTGAGCGACTGTGGAAAAAGAAATCGTGTGTTGTCCCGATTGTAATTGGAGCTCTTGGAGCAATACCTAAAGGGCTACCACGCTATTTGGAAATTTTAAATTTATCAGACTTGAACATTCTGACTCTACAAAAAACCACCCTACTTGGAACAGCTTATATCCGATGTTACCTTAACAGTTCCTAGGTCCTTGGTTAGGACTCGAGCTGTTGAGCTACGAACCAGCCCCAAAGGCTGTGAATCTCACCAAAGATTAACATAATAATAATAATAATAATAATAATAATAATAATAATAATAATAATAATGGTAAGCAGTGGTAATTCCAGTGGTAATTGGCACACTGGGTGCTATTCCAAAAGCACTGGAATTACATTTAAAACAGTTAAAAATTGACAAAATCACCATCAGTCAAATGCAAAAAGCCGCACTGCTTGGATCTGCACGCATATTACGAAAATACGTTACGACGTCCTAGGCCCCTGGGTGGGGCCCGACTAGTAACCAATGCCAAATCCGGCGAAACAACTGGCCGCTGTGATACAATTGTACAACAACAACAATAATAATAATAATAATAATAATAATCAGTCAAATGCAAAAAGCCGCACTGCTTGGATCTGCACGCATATTACGAAAATACGTTACGACGTCCTAGGCCCCTGGGTGGGGCCCGAGTAGTAACCAATGCCAAATCCGGCAAAACAACTGGCCGCTGTGATACATTGTATTGTGTAATAGTAATAATAATAATAATCAAATTTATATAATCCTAGTATTGATATACAAGTTTGTTTTAGAGTAGTTATTCAATATTCAATGTTCAATTTAAATGCCAATTATATTATTAAGCATACATAGTAATACCATCTTTCAACCTCTAATCTTTCCATCTAATTATTACTAATATTCTATTATATAAAAATTATATCTGCTAATATTTACCCTATTTCTTATTTCTACCTCTATTCTAGCTTCTAGTCAGGCCATTATTACTAATCCTAGTGTTATACATGTTTAAATTAAGACATAGTCCTTCATTATTTGGTTATTCAATGTCATAATATGCCATTCTAGTACCAATCATCCTATTATTTAAACATACCTTATAATGCCATTTTCAACTTCCAATCTTTCCATCTAACTAGTGCTTTATATAAAGATGCATATTCTTATTTCTACCTCTATTCTAGTTTTTAATCAGGCCATTATTATATTAGAAAAAAAAGAAAAAGAAGAAAAAAATTCCTTTCTATCCATCAGCTCTTGCCCATTTTAATACTTCAATTCTTATTCGTTTTTTTAGCTTGCCTCCCATACTCCTCTCTTGAATATTCGTCTCTATTAGCATCTGTGTCTTCACCATTCAGTCTGAATATTTCTCCCATCTCTATCCTCCTAAGCTGCCAGGTGTCCAGAGTGTCTACCCAAACCCCTATCTCTCTTTCAAAAGTATCCTCCAAGTTATCCAATTTCATTTTTAAATCTTTTAAAGTATTTTCCCCTTGGTTTATTTTATTAGTCATTATTATATGTATCATCTTCTCCTTCTCATCTCTTTGCTTTATTTTCTGGTTTGTCTGTTCTATCTTTTCCTGCATTCTTTCTGCTGTCTCCTCTCTTTCCTGGACACTTTGTTCTTCATTCTTTATCAATTGTAGGATATTTTTCATTTTCCCATTTATGCCTTGCAATCTTCTCTGTGATTCTTGTCATGGTATCGCTAAAGCTTTGAAACATCAACATCATTTCTTTTGAAATCTCACTCATTTCCCCCTGATGAAGCATCTTATTTTAGTCAGTCCTGCTCTTACTCAATAGTCCAAAAACAATGTATTCAAGTCCAATGTTGCTCCTCAAAAGGTTCAATACTCATAGTTCTTTATATCTCAGGATTATTAATCAATTCCATTTAAGTAGTCCAGGCAGTTTCTACAAATCAAAAGTCACTTTATTTTACTTAACAGTCTTCCTTATTCTCACAATAGAGTCTCCAGTAATCATAAAGTAGATAGTTATATGTTGTGGCCCAGTAGGAGCTGTTGGAGCTGCCGAAAGACTCCGATAGCGAGGGACCCTATGAGTCGGCTCTGGAAGATGTGGAGGACCCTGGGCAGGGTTCAGACTCCAAGCAGGGACCAGAGAGGCTGGTTGGCCACCAGGAGGCACCTGAGGCATGGAGCAGCGGTGAAAGCCAAAGGGAGTTTGTCCCTGACATCAGGCCTTGGAGCAGTGGTGAAGACGTCAGGCCCTGGAGCAGTGGGGAGGAGCTAAGGGAGTTGGTCCTGGACGCCAGGCAGAGACGGGCTGATAAGCGCCGGCAGCAATTATGGAAACATAGAAGATAATTGGGCCCAGGTGGTTGAGATTAGGCTCCTCCCAAGAGAGTCTATAAGAAGAGACTTTGGAAGGAGACCTTTTGCAGGACACAACCGTTATACTAAGCTGGAGAAGCTCTTGTATGTATTTCTTATCTGTGGAAGTCTGGGTTGCTGCCAAAGTCTTGTCTGTGAGTTAATTACTGTGAATAAATTGGCTAACAGTAATCTTGTGTCGGCATGATTCACCGTATGGAGAGGGGTCAGAACAGTTATATAACAGTAAGTATCACCACAGTCCTCCTGATGAATGTTGTTTATTTCTCTTATCAGGAATTTTCCTAGGCTTGTAAGGTAATGGTATATTTTCCATTCACCAGTAGATAACATCCTCAGCTTAGGCTTCAGCATGGTTTCAAGTCTGATAAATTGATTAATCCAATTTTAGTTCATTTTCTAAAAGCAAAGTCGGCTATTCAAGTAGATAGTTCCAGCATTTTATAATGCCTTTCCAAAACAACACCTACCCAGTTTAAAAATCCAATTTTCTATGTTTTAAAAGGTCTTTAGCTTTTCTCCCCTTAGTTCCTTCCTTATGGGTCTAGGATTTTTCTCTCTATGGTTGTTTACCACTTTAAGAAATAATTCTAAGAGTCTCTTTTTCCTGGATTTTCCTCTTTTTTAGGTTAGGGTCTAAATAAAAAAGGAATCTTATCACCCAGCTCTAGTCACTGTTCATCTACACCACTCCTGCACATTTATTTTTTGCCTTGGCTGTCCCAGCTTCATGGCAGCCATGATGGATGCCTCTTCTTTTCATGGATGAGAGGGAAGAAGCCCTGGGGCAAGCAGAAGAATTGCTGCTCTCCACGACCTGCAGGGCGCACCTCTTTTCTTCACCACCCCTAGAGGGTGGCTTTAGCTCCTTTAGGAGCCCTCCCAATGGGGAGAACTCGATGCGGGAGTGTGGAGACCCACTCCTTACGTCTGATCTCACCACGTCATCAGCCAGAAGTCCTCATTTAAAACTTTCTAAAGTCAAAACATTGTCTTGGTTTTTTTTTTTTGCTGTTTATTTTAAATTATCAAAAACTATATAAATACATTTTCATTATCTTATATTAAGGATTGAAAGCACTAACTTGGTATATTTCCAGACCTGTCATTTTGAAGGTGTGTATAACTTCTTGAAAGCAATAAATAGGCAAATTTCCAAAAATAGTTAGCAAAAGAGGTATCATTTGAAAAGACTCTGTTGATGGTTGGCAAATTCTCTCAGCTCTTGGTTCTTCCACCTTCTGGAGAGAGAGACCCTGCTTTCATTTTCCTTGTGAAAAGTAACCATATGGAATGCAGCTTGGGTTATGTCACATCCCTTCTTTATCCTGAGAGAATCAAAGAAGCAAACTACTTGGCAGCCCTGTCTCTTGCTGCAAATGTTGACTCTATTTTTCACAAGTTGTCTTCAGCCCACCATTCTTCCCTGGAAGTCTGTATTTAAAACAGAGACTTTATTGATGAAAATGACAATTACTTTGGAGTCAATACTACAGAGCCTGTGGGTATTATATTGCCTAAGACACCCTCCCCCCCACCAAGATGGCATTTATTTATTTATTTTAATTTATTAGCTGTCACATTCCCATGATATCCATGAGACAGGGGTGGGTTTCTCGCCCTGTTCCAACTGGTTCAGTTGGAACGGGCCGGCGGCGTCCTCGTGCACGCGTGCAGTGCACGCATGCGTACTAACGTCTGTGCGATGCTCCAGCTGCTCCTGGAGGATCGCGCAGGCGCTGTATGCGTCTTGCGCATGCGTCGAAGCGCAGAACTCATCAAAACCGGGTAAGGAACGCGGGCGGGCGGGTAGGCCTTCGCCGTTCCCGGAAGTTACTTACTTCCGGGTTCACCAATCAACCGGTTCGTGGGGACCGCCGCGAACTGGTTGAAACCCACCCCTGCCATGAGACCTCCAAATAAAAAGAAAATAATTTATCATTTCTGATTTTCTTCTAATGTTTTACAAAGTTTCAAGGGAGATATGAGCAATTCTAAAATTAATTTAGGTTATTTGCAAGTTCTGGAACAATTTTGTAAAATAGTGTGAAGTTACTTGGTTGCTGTAAAGATGACTAAAATCTTGGTTGAAGAATTAGGTTAAAAACATAATTTGGAATAATTTGCCGATTATGTTAGATTAGGGATATATTGAACAGAGAAAGTTTTAGATTTTCTTCCATTTCTGTTTTCTACTGGTGTTTAGTAAAAGTATTATGTACTTAATTCTTATAAACTACTTGATAATTCATTTTTTTTGTCATTCAGTAGAAGCTTGGACTTTGAAAAGCAGACATGGACACTGGCACAGATACACAGTTTTTTTTTTCTTGTGGGTATTTTAGATCTTTTTCTTGCAGTGAGTTTTGTATTTAGGGAAATAGCCATAACATTGCCAATCAATTAACAGTAAACACTGAATCCGTTGCTGTTTACTTTTGGTTAATCAACAGAAGCATGACAGGTAATACAGTTTAATAGATAAGGGTGTTTAGTTAAACACATGTTACTACACTGATAATTTAGTATTGACAGGCTAGCTTTTTCTATAAGTGTGAAACAAACAAACATGAATGTGATTAATAGGATTTTCCCAAATTGATAGTGCAGTAGAAGTACATATTGATTAAATCACTCAGGATTTTTTTTAAATAGCATAATAGGGTCAGGATGTAAGTTCAGGTGAAATTTGAAGTGTAGATGCAAAACAAACAAAAATACCCCAAAAGGACAGTATAAAAGAAATTAAATCTGGGGCTTCTTCATTTAAAAATCATGAACTGTATCATATACATTATTGTTGTTATTTCATATAACGAGAATGAAGGTAGCATTTAAGGTCTCCCCAAACAATCAAAGAATACAGTAGACTGTAACACTTGGGGACCTCATAGGTTTGCCACTGCCATTTAATAGGACAGAAAGGTTTAAGGTTTATTAAGGTTTATTAAAATTTGTATGCCGCCCACTCCCATCGGGACTCTGTGTTGATACACAATAGGCAATACAGTTAACTGCATTTAACTCAGATCAGATTAAAGTTACAATTAAATAAAATATTTTGTCTGTGCTCCAGTGGTGGGTTCAGGATCCCGTTGCAACTGGTACGGTGCAGTGGGCCACGGCATCCACCACATGAACGTATGCATGCATCCTTACCTCCTGCGATGCCTCTGCAACGCTCCAGCTGCTCGGCGGAGCATTGTGCAGACACCGTACACTCCGTGCACAGAAGCACTGAAGAATTCAAATACAGGTGAGGGTGGGCCCTCCGGAGCACTGTACCAGAATGGTACACAGTGCTCCCGGCAAGCACCGGTATGCCCGCACCGGGGTGTACTGCCTGCAACCCACCATTGCTGTGCTCACTTGCTCATTCTGTGGCATGCTTTTCAAAGACGCATTTAATAACTAATTAAGTAAGCATGAATCTTTGACTTTTTATTTATTTAGCCTATGGCATACAATGTCAGGGAATCTACAAATGCTAAATACAATGCAGTTCTGACAGCCTAGATTGCTAGTTCATTCTGTTTGATGCTTGTGCATCTATCTTTGGTTGCACTGCGGGGCAGTGGTGGGTTCCTACCAGTTCAGACCGGTTTGAACTGGGATTGGTTTGGTAGCCTGGGTCACCATAGGCGGCGCCATCTTGTTTTTTGCTTCTGCCATGCTCAGAGCAATTTTTATTGAACTGCACATGCACATGAAGAGCATGCACAGCATGGCCATGAGTGAACCGGCAGTAGTGACTGACAGAAACCCACCCCCGCTGCTGGGGGGGGGAACTAACTTCACATCAGTTAGCTAGTGGCTCTTGGTTTGCTAACTCTTCCAGGCTCCTCTGCCGGTCTCACCTCTCCTCGTGTCTCATGCCTTGCATCCAACCAGGTCCAGTTTCCTCTCTCTATACACACAAATGCAGATTGTTGTTGTTTTTTCATTGATATTTTATCCATTTAACTACTCACATTTCAAACTATTGGGTGGGCAGGAACTATTGATCGAGTGATGGGAGCTCATGTCAACTCATGAAGCTGGGCTTGAACTGTCAGATTGCAGACCATTTCTGGCTGGCAGTTCCAGCATCATTAAGCCACTGTGCCACTGCATCCCTTATCTTAGACTCAAAAGGTCTATGTCCATGATGGTGAACCTATGCATGCATGCCAGAGGTGGCACACAGAGCCCCCTCTGCTGGCATGTGCATTGTCGCCCCAGGTCAGATCTCTGTGGCATTTCTTTGTGATTTTCTGTTTCCCTGCAAGCTGCGAAACAGAAGCTCACGAAAGAAGAAAATCTTACCTCTTGCTGTGCTGCCCTGCCATCCCGCCAGTCAGTGGTCTTTGGGCTCTGCTGCACATGCACAGATGCACACGCATGCATGCGTACACGTGTATGTGCGCCAGGGGTGGGTTTCCTCGCCCCATTCCAACCGGTTCGGTTGGAACGGGCCGGCAGCGTCCTCGTGCACGCGCGCAGCGCAACGCATGCGTACTAGCATCTGTGCGATGCTCCAGCTGCTCCTGGAGGATCGCGCAGGTGCTGTATGCATCCTGCGCATGCGTGGAAGCGCAGAACTCGTCAAAACCGGGTAAGGAATGCAGTCGGCGGGTGGGCCCTTCGCCGTTCCCGGAAGTTACTTACTTCCAGGTTTCGCCGACCAACCGCTCGCGGGGACCACTGCGAACTGGTTGAAACCCACCCCTGATGTGCGCATACCTTTCAGTTTGGGCATGTGCAGTTTGGGCTCTTGGTGTCTAAAAGGTTCTCCATCACTGGTCTACATGGAGGTCTATTAGTATTTCTTCATAATGATTTCTCCTCTGCAAATCGTATCCTCCAAAACCAAATGATCAGAGGAACATCAAGCAACAACAAGTCATTTGATCTCCATCAAGTGTTCCCTGCCCTAAATGTAGTGTTGTTTTAAAAGTAAATATGGCGTTTGGAACCTCTTTAGGGCTTAATAATATTAATTTTGCTACAAGAGAAGCAGCACTGGAGTCTGACTCCAGTAACTTAATTGTATTTGAGGCTGTTTTGTAATGAGGTGATTTATTGCTCATCAATGCTCGATGCTTCTAATGAGTGGTTTTAATGAGGAAATTTAAAACATTGCCTACTGTCTTGTAATCCTGAGGTTATAAATTGCGGAGGTGAGATGAAGTCTATGGAGATGAGGCTTACTTCATCACGGAAAACGTGAACAAGGACTAAATAAAATTAGCTGTAAATCAGAGAGAAGCAATTACAATTAAGCATCACAATTAAGAGTAGCTCTCTGACTTGAACCATGATCCCATCTGCCTTATGCTCATCGAGGGGTTAAGAAAGATCTTTCTAACAATATAAGAAAACAAACTTACTATATCTTTATTTACTTACTATATTTCTTTACTTACTATATCTTTAGATATGTTGAATTATCTATGTCCATGATGGCGAACCTATGGCACGCATGCCACAGGTGGCACGCAGAGCCATTTGCCAGGGCAACCCGAGGTGTTGCCCTATCAGCTGGCCAGAGCATGCTCACTGGCCAGCTGACTTTGGCCTTCTTTTGAGGCCATTTTTCGCCCTCCGGAGGCATGAAGCCTCTGGAGCGTGAAAACCCGCCCTATAAGCAAACCGGAAATTCAGGAATGTACTTCTGATTTGCTTGTAGGCTGGTTTTAGCCCTCCAGAGCCTTCAGGAGGCTTCCCTGAAAGCTCCAGAGGGCAAAAAACGACCCTACGAGCAAACCGGAAGTCACTTTTTTCATCCTCCGGAGCCTTCAGGGGCCTTCTGGAGCCTTCCCTGACGGCTCTGAAGTGACTTTTGGTTTGCATGTAGGGTCATTTTTTTTCCATCTGGAGCCTTCAGGTAAGCCGCCTGAAGGGTCCAGAGGGCTAAAACCAGTCCTACGAGGAAATCCGAAGTCCGTTCCTGAACTTGTGGTTTGCCCGTAGGGCCGGTTTTTTTTTTTGCATTCGGAGACTTCAGGGAAGCTCTTGAAGCCTCCAGAGGGCCTCGGAGGGGGGCGGCCCTCCCCAGGCTCTGAGCCACCGTGCTCCTCTATCCAAATATTGGCATATCCTAAAAACTAATGTCCCACCAACAGTGGGGAAAAAAGTGAAAAGGCTTGCAGCATATTTCAGGAAGACAGGAACCTGAATGAAAACTTCATACCATCATGGAATATTTCAAGAAAGATAAAGGTTTTGGAATGGGCTTCGGCATTTCCAGACAATGAAAATTCATAGGAAGATCTGAAATAGGCGTTGCATGCAGAGAAATCTATTGAGAACTAGTATTTCTGAGTTAGAAAAAAGCAAAAAAAAAAAGTTTTTGGAAACTACTATGTTCATTATTTCCTTATTTTGATTCAGTACATGCAACTGGTAAACATGTATTCCTATTTCCTAAAACATTTTATCTTTAACTTCGTACCTCGCAGAGATTGAATCAGCTGCTGTTCACTTAGGAATTCACTGGAACAAACAATTTGATTGGGGGTGCCTAATTTTTTGCATGCGGCTGTACATATGGTACATTCCTGTTCAGTTGTTCTAAACCTTCTGTAAGTCTGATTTATTAGTGAACTATTTCTGTCAGTACACAATGTCGTTGAGGGAAATCAAACTATCATTGATTTGGCCCACATATTCAGCATCTCTGACAAAAACAATATTGCCTGTATTTTGAGACGGAGTTGTTGGATAAATAAAAGACACGATCAAATATATTGTGGGCAAGCTCGGGCTTTAGTACAAGATAATATTTCACGATGAAAGCCATAAATGGATGTTTCTCAGGAACTGCGGTCCTCAGAGATTTTGTACCATATTCAAATCCGGTGAATGCCTTTGGAATGAAGTTTCTTAGGATATCTTTTTCTACAGGGAAGCTAAACAAATAAATTTATTTTTAAAAAGGCCCGAACTGAGTGTCTGAATATAGCAGATGTAAATCTAGGGGAAAGCATTTGGCTATTTACATGGAAGATAGGAAATATAGTATGATTGAAGGACATTTATATCAACATTAATTTGCAAAAGGATATTTAGAAATTGGAGTGAGAGAGCCTGATGGAGCCATATAAGCTAGGATTACTTTATTGAATAGAATCTTGCAAGTCTGAATATCCTTCATTCCCTACTTTATCTTTGTATGAACTAGGAAGTGACCCTCCAATATTTATCTAAATTAGTTTCTTGGAACAGGCTCTTATCTGACCACTTGCCTTTGTATTGCTTCTTATTCTTGTCCTTCAAGGCTATGGCCTGTTCCCTCTGCACTGATAACCAACATCTTAGATTGTATCCAGGAGCCACTTCAGCTTCTGAAACAATGGCTATACATGGGGATCCCCACAATATCTAGATCAGGAGTGCCAAACTCAAGGCCCACAGGCTGGATTCGGCCCACAGGGTGCTTAGATCTGGTCCATGGGATTGGCCTGGAAACAGCAAAGGACTGGCTTGTGTGCCACTGCCAGCGAAAATGGAGTATGGGAGCTGCACCTGCCCCCAGGTGCCCCATTTTTTACCAGCAGAGGGCTATCAAAACAAACTAAAAAACAACAAAACGAGAAATGTTTCTTCTTTTGCATTTGGGCATGCAAAAAGGGGACAGGAAAGGAGAAAGAGAAAGAGGAAAGAAAAGGAAAGATGGGAAGAGAGCAAGGAAGGAAAAATAAGGAAAGAGGGAAGGAAGAAGAAAGGAGAATGAACAGGGAAAGCAAAAGGAAGGAAGAAAGGAAGGAAGGAGATTATAATGTGAGGGAGGGTCTCAGGGAAGTTCTGCCTTAGCACTTGGGCACCACAGGTGCCCCTGACATGAGTCATGTCAAGCTGGCCATGCCCACCACAGCCACATGCCCTCCAAGGTCAAACACAACCCTGATGCAGCCCTCAATGAAATTAAGTTTGACACCCCTGATCTAGATCATTGTATTCTGGATCAGATATAGTTTCTGATAAACAAGGTTGAAATAGGAGGTGATCATGGCTTGAGGACCCATGAATAGAAACTCTTAATCCAATTATGGGCATATTTGGCACCTAAAATGGATTTCTGCAAATTACATCTTTTCTGTGCTCCTTGAGCAGGAACTGACAGTCAAGAAGGATGATCAAAATTCACCACCACGTCTAGGAGAGTGGTACCCCAATCAGAATTTGTAATGTAAAAAGCCCAGTATGGGGGTTCCTAAAACATAGGCAGTCTTGCAAGATTCTGCTACTGTAGCCTACCTTAATAAACTGTTGCTCTAAAATTTCAGTGGAGTCAGTTTCTTGATCTGGTCTACCTCCTGTAGAGGTAGCATAAATATTTCAAGTCATCTTACGTTTTCTCTTCCCTCCCTCTTACACCCAGCCAGTCTTAGCCAGTCCTGAATTTTTTTTCTATTACTCCCCTCTTGGGCTTAAAGCATTCTTCAACATCTGTTGTTGTTTATATGGACTCTGGATGGGTTTTCCTTACAAAATCCATTTATGACCCACGTTGGTGCAATGGTTAGAGTGCAGTACTGCAGCCTACTTCTGCTGACTGCCAGCTGCCTGCAATTTGGCACCTTCAAATCTCATCAGGCTCAAGGTTGATTCATTCTTCCGAAGTCTATAAAATGAGGACCCAAATTGTTGGGGGCAATATGCTGGACTCTGTGTAAACCACTTAGAGAGGGCTGAAAAGCACTGTAAAGTGGTATATAAGTCTTATTGCTACTGCTATAAAGAGGCAGCATTGTCAGAGCAGGAGCCAGGATGGATCTCTTAAAGTTTTTTTTGGATACCATCAGTTGTAGTGTCATTCTGAATGACTACTATCTACCCCTTTACCATTTATCCATTGCTTGCTTCTTAGTAGCACAAATGTACATGGCCACTAGTTGGCAACTAAGAGATATAAACTTCCCCATTTCATGCCCCTATGATCAGCTGGCTATTCCATTGATTAACCCATTGGTATAAGCCACCTAGAGTTGTTTTGATGTTAAGATGAACAGCAAGTCAGGTAAATAATAAGTAAGTAAGTAAGTAAATACACAGCTACTCGACAGGAAACAAAAAACTAAATCTTACACATTGAGAACAAGACTATAGTAAACACCAATTAGATAAGGTTTTTTATGTGATAGGTAACTATGAGGAGCTAAAGCCAAGGAAGCTACAAATCATACTAAATGAAACCATTCATTTAGTAAGTGCTGAAATTACAATGGCATTGAAAAAAGTGACCATTATTTGCAATTTTTCACATTTTGATCATTGCAGCGTCCCCCAGTTTTTGTGCTTAACCTTTGGGTGCTTGCTTGGCAACTGGCCTGTGATCCCCCTTTATAGCTTTCCTAGCTGACCTCTGATAAGCAAAGTCAGTGGGGAAGCCCGATTCACTTAATGACAGGCATGATTTACTTAACAACAGCGATTTGCTTAAAGCCACTGTAGCAACAACAACAACAAAAAAGGTTGCAAAGCATGCAAAACTCACTTTACAGCTGCCTTTCTTAGCAATGGAAATTTTGGCCTAATTGTGGTCATATGTTGAGGACCACCTGTACTAACCATGGCCCTTAAAGACTTAACATAACTTTATTGTCACTTTGAATGTACACCAAGCGGCATACCTTAAAATCAAATTTCCTTGCATATAGCTCTCAAAGGGTCTCCCCCTCCAATATACACTACATAGACATGAATAAACACACATGCACGGACGGACGGACGGACGCACATACACACAATTATCAGGGCTATCGAGAGGGTTACTAAGTGCTGAAACAAGGCTGATATGGGCCCCCTCACTTATACACTGACACATAAATCAATAATGTCATAATTGTACGTATTAATTACATTCAAACATACTTGCAAATATATTGAAAAGAGGACAGGTACTTCTGTAAAAGATAATAAAATAATAATACACATTAATATATAAACAATAATGAACAATATACATAAGTAATGGATTTAACACTAGATTGATTACAACAGGGGTGTCCAAAGTCGGCCACTTTAAGACTTGTGGACTTCAACTCCCAGAATTCACTGCTCCGGAGGCTTCAGGGAAGCCTCCTGAAGGTCCCTGAAGCCTCCGGAGCAGTCAGAACAAACCTCCGAGCAAACCGGAAGTGACTTCCGGTTTGCTCGGAGGGTCGTTTTGACTACTCCGGAGGCTTCAGGGAAGCCTCCTAAAGGTCCCTGAAGCCTCCGGAGGGCTTCCGTGAGGGCAGGGGAGGCTGTTTTCTCCTCCCCAGGCTCCTATAAAGCCTCTGGGCCTGGGAGGCGAAAAAGCATGCAAAAAATGGGAGTCGCACCTGTAGTGCGCGCATGCGCACTGAGGGATCGTGCATTGCATTATGGGTGTGGCATGCCCGCATACAACCCCCCCATGCTCCCCCCACTTATGACACAGCCAGAAAGGTTCACCATTGCTGTCCTGGCACAATGAAAAAACCACTTTTTTTGGTTTGTTAGTGAAGTAATTGCAAACCAGTGGTGGGTTTCTACCGTTCACACTGGTTCTCCTGAACCGGTAGCTCTGCCGTCAAGCAGAGAGCGAACTGGTTCTCGGTTGTTTTGAAAGTTGGCCCGCCTGCCCGCTCCTGGATTATACCTACCTTTATTTCCGCTTCTGCAGACCAGCTGATCAGGGGTGGCAGATTGAATTGCCGCTCCTTAGCTGTTTTCCTTGCTTTCCAAACAAGTTTCTTTCAAGTGTGCATGCGTGCCCAGTGCATGTCCAGTGCAAAGTGTGCGCTCAGCAAGCCGGTAGGAATGCCGGTAGAAAACTACCATAGTTGCAAACCTGAGGTATCCTAATCCCCAAGATAGCATGCTGTACTAAAATCAAAGCTATGCTAAGATGTACCGTATTTTTTGGAGTATAAGATGCACCTTTTTTCCTCAAAAAGAGGCTGAAAATCTGGGTGCGTCTTATACATCAAATACAGCATTTTTTGCCTCCTGAAGCCCTACTCCTTCACCAAAATGGCTGTGCATAACCTTATGGAGCTTTTAGAGCTCCTGGAGGCTGGGGAGAGCAAAATAAGAAAAAAATGGCCTTTTTTGCCCGCCCGCAGCACCCAGCAGCACTCTATAAGTCTCCATAAGGCTTGCATGCATTTTTTTGACAAAAAACGGGCCCATTTTTGTGAAAAATGGGTCTTTTTGTGAAAAATGGGTCATTTTTTGCTTGTTTTTCCCCCACCCCCGGAGGCGAGCACTCTGCAAGCCCCCCCCAAGACTATTCATTCCTTTTATTTGGAAAAACATGGCCTGTTTTGCGAAAAATGGGCCGTTTTTGGAGGTTTGCATAGCGCAAAACTTCCCCCCCTTTTGTAAAGCTCTTTAACTGATTGATGAGAATTACATTGATAAAGTGCTGTGCCAGTAGGAACAAAGTTAGGTGCTGCAGATTGTCAGCAATTTCCTTCTCCAGCACATGGATAAATACACCTGGAAACATCTACTCTCTCTCTCGCTACCTACCTACTATTTTCTCTCTCTCCTCCTCTATCCCTCTACCTACCTACCTACTTTCTCTCTCTCTCTCTCCTTACCTATCTACTGTATTTCTCCTCTCTCTATCTTCTCTCCTCTCTATCCCCTCCTATTACTACTACCTACTACTCTCTCTCCCTACCTATCTACCTATACATTCTCTCCTCTCCTCTGTATTTTCTCTCTCTATCCCTCTACCTCTACCTACCTACCTACACCTACACTCCTCTCTCCCCTACCTACTACTATATTCTCTCTCTCTATCCTCTTTTCTACTACTACCTACTACCTACCTCACTCTACCACCTACCTACTGTATTTCTCTCTCCTACCCTCTACTTACCTACTACTACCTACCTACCTACCTACTACTACTCTCTCTCTCCCTACCTACCTACTGTATTTCTCTCTCTTTCTCTCCCTCCTATCACTCTGTCTACCTACCTACTTTTTTAAAAATTTGACTCTTCAAAACCTTGGTGCGTCTTATCTCTGTGTCTTATACTCTGAAAAGTAAGTAAACTGTGACCACAGCATTCACTTGGGCTTCTATAGCAATCATTATTTATAAAAAGAGATTAGGTTAATTTGGAAAAGCTTGTTTTGACATTCCTGGGCTGGCTTCTAATAATGATAGCATACAAGGAAATGCTGTTTGACAATATGTGCTTAGATCCTGCCAAGTACAGAACTGACCAGTAATTGGTCTGTATTTTATGTGATTCAATCCCTTCCATTTTGGTATCGGAACGAGTTTGCTCCTTCAGTCTTCCAATATCTTGCCAGATCTTCAGCAGTTTTCACAGATTGTATTCATTTACCATGAGATCACTTTTCTATAGCCAGCTTTGCTGTACCTAAAATTCAGCTGGTCTTGGAAACTTGAAATCATTTAGGTTGGCTAGGAGAATGCTAAGTTGGGTTCCCCCCTTTCTTCAGGGATGATACAACAGGTTCACTCTCTTTTCAGAAAGATGTTCGGTACTATCACCTCTCCCTTTTCTCCTTTATGATTGCCTCATCTTTCTCTACAACAGACCAGCAACCGTCTTGATATTTTTTTTCACCATCTTCTTATATTTGAACATCCCTTGCTAGCTTCATCTCATAATACTCTGTAGGATTCCTAGCGGCTCATGTTCCCCACTTGTTATCAGCACCTCCTTGCATTTCCTATATAACTCCTTATTTCTGCTTTTCAGCTTGCTCTTGAGTTTGCTATTCATGCACAAGCCTCTTAAAGCTTTTCCCATTTTTTAATCTTCTCGTGGGGATTGATTCTGCCTGGGCTTCCACTCGCTTTCTTTTCAGGTCTTCCCATACCTCTTCGACTTGCTTGTAGAAGGCTGCCTTTACCATCAGGCCTGCCTGATCAAATTAGAACAGGCTAAGGCAGTGATGGTGAGCCTTTTTGGCACTGAGTGCCAAACTGGAACACGCATGCATGCTCCGGAAACCCAAACACCAGCTGTCCGGTATGCAGGCATGCGCCAGCCAACTAATCTTTGGGTTTCTGGCACATACATGCATGCCGGCCAGCTGCTCTTTGCGCACGCTGATGCACAGGAATTCCAAAGACCAGCTGGCTGAGCATGCCTGTTTTCAGTCCATTGTGGGCCATTTTCAGGCCATTTTTTGCCTGAAAATGGTCCGAAAAACAGGCTGAAAGTGGCTCAAAAATGGATTGAAAATGGCCTGAAAAACAGCCTGAAAATGGCCCAAAATGGCCTGAAAAAGTCTGAAAATGCCCCAGAAAATGGCCATTTTTTTGACCGTTTTTAGGGCCATTTTTCAGCACTCTGGCACCCGCAAAGACCAACTGGCTGGCACACATGTACACTCTGGAAACCAGAAGAGCAGCTGGCAATGATGTGTATGCCCTCAGAAAGGGCTCTGCATGCCACCTCTTGCCCGGGTGCCATAGGTTCACCGTCGTGGGGCTAGGATGATCGAGCTAGTCTGCTATCCAAATCCAGGGTTAGAAGAGAAAGGCCAATAAAATGGAAGATACCTCTCTGTTTCTGGTACTTGAGAAATTCAAAAACATTGTCAATGATAAGTAGTCCAGTTCATTTTTACAGTTTTGTTTACTATTTATAAGCAGGTTTTCAGGAACATTATAAAATTAATACTTGAACTAATTAAAAATGTTGTGGATTATTCTGTACCAAATAATTAACATGATTAGGAACTGTCATATACGTTACTCCAATTGTCTATAAGGTTACTGAGCTCAGTTAATCAATGTTGACATGTTTAAGTCCTTTTTGGCCTTGATTTCATGTTTTTCAAATACTAAATTGTCCTTAATAGCTTTTTTTTTGCACCTAGTATTTTCCTGTGTGCCTTTCAAAGACTACTATACACTGAGTGATCTTCCTCAGACCCTGCTGTTTTCTTCCTTGCTTTCTATTTGCAGGTTCTTTCTTCCCAACAACCCTCTTCTCCAGCCTTTATGACATGTAGGTCAATCAATGCTTATTTACAGTTTTCATCAAAAATGTCTCTTTGAGTACAGCTCCTTGGCCTGTTCCTAATAAACCCTGTTTATTACAAGATGCCGAACATGACAAAATTTCAATTCTTTCACCTACACATCAAGCCAATGCACACAATATGTGTGTAGTATGAAAATCAATGCCATATTGCAATGAAAAGTAAGATTGTGATACCCAGGTTCTAGTTCTGCCTTAGGCATGGAAACCATCTAAGTGACCTTGAATCATGATACTCTTTCAGCCCTAGATTGGGAAGTTAAAAAAAAAGAAAAGCAAACACCCATTTACCAATCTATACTAGGTTAACATCATAGATAATGAGCCACAGTCTGCAAAAGATTAGCAGAAGGCTAATATAATGATTATAATAGTAGTAGTAATAATAATTCTTATTTAAATAAACATTAATTAATCCAGTAATAATTAAGGAGCCGAGGTGGCGCAGTGGTTAGGGTGCAGTACTGCAGGCCACTTCAGCTGACTGTTATCTGCAGTTCAGCGGTTCTAATCTCACCGGCTCAAGGTTGACTCAGCCTTCCATCCTTCCGAGGTGGGTGAAATGAGGACCCAGACTGTGGGGGCGATATGCTGACTCTGTAAACCGCTTAGAGAGGGCTGAAAGCCCTATGAAGCGGTATATAAGTCTAACTGCTATTGCTAACTGCTATTGCTATAATAGACCTGAGGTGACGCAGTGGTTAGAGCGCAGTACTGCAGGCTACTTCAGCTGATTGCTAGCTGCAGTTCAGCAGTTCAAATCTCACCAGCTCAAGGTTGACTCAGCATTCCATCCTTCTGAGGTGGTAAAATGAGGACACAGATTGTTGGAAGCAATAGGCTGTCTCTGTAAACCGCTTAAAGAGGGCTGTAAAAGCGCTATGAAGCGGTATATAAACCTATCTGCTATTGCTAATAGGATGTGTTTCTGTATATGTGTATGTTGTGTGGGAATACACATTCACACATTTACAAACACTGCTAAAACAAGATTGATGAAAACATTTGTTAATTGTTAAAAGAAAAGCTCACTGCTTATTTATTATTATTTTCATGCCTTATGTGTTGATAAATGACAAATTATTAACTCTGGAAAATTTGCATTGAATTATAGGGGAATTTCTTATAATTGATTTTTAGATTGTGATAAGCCCGAAGGCAAAATTAGTAAGATAAAAATGACTAAAGTACTTTTAAAAGTTATTTAAGATAGATAGATAGGATAGACAGCAAACTATACAACCACCAGACAAGATGGAGCATCTCTCTTCTCTAGAAGTGCAAGGTGCTATGGAACCAAGACCTAGCCGCATGACTACTAGACGTATGGAGAAACAAGCTAAGAAGCAACAGCATCAACAATCATCGGCCATCGATCAAGGAACTACAACAACAAATCTGGAAGCAGTGGGAGGAGCTAGACCTAAGGTTAAACAGGCCGTGCAGGAAGCTCTAAAAATGCTTCAACCAACCAAAGATGACAACTAAGATTTTAACATGGAATGTCAACGGACTGAACTCTCCACAGAAGAGGAAGAAAATATTTCATTATCTTAAACAGTTTAAGAACGATGTAATTTGTTTGCAAGAAACTCATATCAAGTCAACTGATCAAAAATATTTGATCAACTCAAAACTTGGTCAACATTTTGCAGCTTCTGCTATGGAAAAGAAGAATGGTATAGTTGTATACTTAAGAAAAGATATGAAAGCTGAATTAATAGAAGCAGATCCCTTCGGAAGATATATTGCTTTAGACTTAATCTTAGAAGGGAAAAAGACATTACTTTTGGGAATTTATGCTCCCAATCAACAGCAAGATAGATTCTATAGAAATCTTCATGCTAAATTAGTACAGTGGGACTATAGTTCCTGTATACTATTGGGTGACTGGAATGGAGTGATAGACACTAAGAGAGATAAGAAGATTTCCCGCCTAAATACCAAGATGCGAGCAAAGTTACCCAAATCTTTCTTTGACATTATGGATGATTTCGAATTGAGAGATATCTGGCGAGAAAGAAATGCAGAGGAATATGACTTCACTTTCTTCTCGGACAGGCATCAATCCCTTTCAAGGATTGATTTTATTCTAACCACTAATGATTTGCTTTCTAGGGTCAAGAAAACAAAGATTGCAGCTAGAGTCCTTTCGGACCATAACCCAGTTTGGATGGAGTTGGGAAGGGTAGTGCAGGCAAGAAGGTTTTGGAAACTGAATGAAAATTTATTTAGATATGAAAAATATTAATGATTGTAAAAAATTACTATCTGAATATTTTGTTTTGAATATGAATAAGGGTACATCTATGGAATTTGTATGGGATGCAAGCAAAGCGTATATGAGAGGAGTTTTGATGAATATAAATAAAACACATAGAAATAAGCAAGGGTTAAAACGAACAGAACTGGAAGAGGAAATTAAGAGAAAAGAGCTGGAGTTAACAAGGAAACCAGACGATACAAAGGTTAAGGAAGCTATTAACATATTAAAATCTCAATTCGACATGTTGATCTCTGACCAGGTAGCTACTAATTTATTATATGCAAAACACAATACTTTTTGTAATGCAAACAAACCTGGCAGATGGTTAGCTTATCAGATTAGGAAAAAAAGGAAAACTCGAAATATATCTAAACTGATTTACAGAGGGAAGGAGGTGTTCCAACAGGAAGAGATTCAAAAGGCTTTCTGGGAATTTTTTACAGAACTGTATAAAGGGGATAAAATTAATGGTTTAGACATAGACAAATATTTAGACAAGGAGAAAATACCTTCAGTTAGAGAAGAACACAGGCAAAAATTGAATCAACCAATAACCTCGGGGGAAATCCTGCAGGTAATTAAGCAATTAAAGCCAGGGAAAGCACCAGGTACAGATGGCTTGACAGCGGTTTACTACAAAAACTTACAGTTAGAAATGGTAGAACCTCTTAGAGAATTATTTATATGATTCAAACGGAAGGTAAAGTCCCTCCATCTTGGAAGACAGCGTTTATATCTTTGATACCCAAAGAAGATCAAGATACTACTCAACCCAAAAATTATAGACCCATTTCATTACTGAATGTAGATTATAAAATTTTTACTAAAATATTAGCAAATAGGTTAATGTTGGTCATTCAACAATTGATACATACGGACCAAACAGGTTTTATACAAGGGAGACAGATGAAAAGTAATGTTAGATTAATTATTAATGCATTAGAATATTTGGGAAAGAACAACCAGATCCCTGCTGCGTTTATATTTTTGGATGCTGAGAAGGCCTTTGATCGAGTTAATTGGCAATTTCTGTTGAAGATACTGCAAAAAATGCAGATAGGAGATAATTTTTTACAGTCAATTAAAGCAATATACCAACAGCAAACAGCACAAATCATAGTCAATGGAAGTCTGACAGACTCTTTTCAAATTGGAAAAGGTACAAGACAGGGCTGTCCTTTGTCCCCATTATTGTTTATTATAACTTTGGAAGTATTGTTGAATAAAATACGGGGCTTGGATGGTTTAAAAGGGATCAAGATTAGGCAGCAAGAATATAGAGTCCGCGCTTTTGCGGATGATTTGGTCATAATATTGGAACAACCGCAGGAATCCAGTATGGTTTTAATGAATATGATTAATCAATATGGTCAAGTGTCGGGCTTTAAAATAAACTTAGGAAAAACGAAAATATTAGCTATAAATATGAATATTAAACAAAAGGAAGAATTAGGAGTGATGCTAGGATGTGAGGTAGTTAAAAAGTCAAATATCTTGGAGTTAACATTTTAACTTCAAATGGGAAATTATATAAGCATAATTATGAACCACTTTGGTATAGCATACAGACAGAGATGAAAAAATGGGAGAAATTGCACTTATCTTTGCTGGGTAGGATAGCGGCAGTGAAAATGAACATTTTACCAAAATTTTTATTTCTCTTCCAAATGTTACCTATACTTAAAAAAGATGCGAACCTTTTAGAATGGCAGAAGGGTATCAACAAATTTGTGTGGGCAGGAAAGAAGCCGAGGGTAAAGATGAAAATAATGCAAGATGTACGTGAGAGAGGAGGATTGAAACTACCTAATTTAAAACTATATTATGATGCAGTGGCATTATCTGTAATTAGTGATTGGATTCATTTAACTAATGATAGAATATTGAACATTGAGGGACACGATCTGGTATTTGGTTGGCATGCTTACCTGTTATTCAACAAAAAATTGGATAAGACCTTTAAAAGTCATATTTTAAGAAATGCTTTATTGCGGGTCTGGAAGAAATATCAATATAAATTAAATGACAAGATACCCATGTGGGCAATTCCTAGACACGCAATTGAAAATATGAATACAGCAAAAACAGGACAGAATTACTTACAGACAGCTTCTTACCTCGGAAAGGGGGTATTACAATTAAAATGTTTAGAGGTATTAAAAGAGGAGAAGGTAGTTCAAACATGGTTCCAGTATGGGCAATTACAGGCTAGGTGGAAAATAGATCAAAAAATTGGTTTTATTCAAGTTGAGGATAATCTGTTTAAACAAATAAGAGATCAAAGCTTAATGCATATAAGAGGATATATAATGTATTAATACAGATGGATTCGGAAACAGAATTAGTTAAAGATTGTATGATAAAATGGGCTCAAAATATTGAGGAACCAATAATGTTGGATACATGGGAAAGAATCTGGGTAAGAAATGTGAAATTTACACAAGCTCAAAATCTGAGAGAAAATTTTTACAAGATGTTCTATAGATGGCATTTAGATCCTAAAAAGTTGGCTTCTATGTATCCGAATGTACAGCCTAAATGTTGGAGGTGTGGTTCTCTCGATGCTACATATTATCATATATGGTGGACCTGCCAAAAGGTTAAGGCATTTTGGATAAAAATATGGTGGGTCATGCAAAATGTTTTTAAAAGAAGGATAAAGTTTAGTCCTCAGTTATTTTTACTAGGTATATGTACTGATTTTACAGTGGTAGAGACCAATTTGACTCTGCACCTGATAACTGCAGGAAGACTGTTGGTGGCGCAATATTGGAAGAAGGAAGACTTGCCTACAATCCAAGAATGGACATTGAAAGTAACAAACTTAGCTGAAATGGCTAAAATATCGGCATATCTCAAAGATCATTCAAATGAGAGATATAAACGAGACTGGAAAAAATGGATTGACTATATACAAAATAAATACGGGACTAAGAAATTCCAGTTAGCCTATGCTTAAGATCAGAAATGATTTAAACTGTTAAAAGTCAGTAAGAAGAAGCTAAGGTCAATCTAGAATGTCATTAATTTCTTTATTTCTTTTTCTCAATAGATTTTAGACTGTGTTAGTTAAAAATCCATACCGTGTACGGGTTCTGGGAAGTCGGGGGGGGGGAAGGAGGAGGGGGGGTGGGGGGGTGGAGGGAGGGAGGGATACACACAACAAAAAAAAATTGTACTTCAATGTCTTAATGATTGACAAATGATGAAAAAAAAAAAATAAAAAAAAAAAAAAAAAAAGATAATGAGCCACAGTCTGCAAAAGATTAGCAGAAGGCTATATAAATGATAATAGTAGTAGTAATAATAATTCTTATTTAAATAAACATTAATTAATCCAGTAATAATAATTAAGGAGCCGAGGTGGCGCAGTGGTTAGGGTGCAGTACTGCAGGCCACTTCAGCTGACTGTTATCTGCAGTTCAGCGGTTCTAATCTCACCGGCTCAAGGTTGACTCAGCCTTCCATCCTTCCGAGGTGGGTGAAATGAGGACCCAGACTGTGGGGGCGATATGCTGACTCTGTAAACCGCTTAGAGAGGGCTGAAAGCCCTATGAAGCGGTATATAAGTCTAACTGCTATTGCTAACTGCTATTGCTATAATAGACCTGAGGTGACGCAGTGGTTAGAGCGCAGTA